>NC_043709.1:37711750-37751933 GCF_006229205.1 Suricata suricatta | reverse complement strand
TCTCTCAAAAAATAAATAAACTAAAAAAACCTTAAATAACATATGCAAGTTTGAGTTCTGGTTCTTCCTCTCCTGCTGTGGTAAACAAAAGGAAATTGTTCATCTCAGTGACTGTTACTCCAAATACAACAGGCCTAAACCTGAAGACAATCAAGAGCTGGCATGTAGCTAAAATTCTAACACAGCTGATGTAGGCCAGAGCTGCTGTTTAGAGCATTTGGTTTGAGTCTGAGACAAGTATTTACCAAGATGTGTTGTACACATCACCAGGGCATGATTTCATGGCAAAACCCATTACACAATCTCAAGGATCAAACTTCTTTCAGACCCTTCTGTTCTACACATAATGAATTCAGGGTCTTGGGCTAGAATTGAAGTAACTGGAAGAAGCAGCTCATCATGAGTGATTTCTACAGGAAGACAATGCTCGAGACATGGAGTGATCTCCTTTGAGTGGAGCAGAGAGCCACTTGCCTAGTCATTAGTTAGAGTGCCAGGAGCCAGAGTGGAAAACAGAGGCTGGGAGCAGAACAGGAAGAATACAGTCCATTGTCTGTCTTCAGCCCACGTGCTGACCTGCCATCTTGCAACACCGCCCTCCCAACACCGCCAATGTTCTCAAAGGCTTCCGGCTGCCTCCTTTCTGGAGAAAACTATATGCACTTGACTTCAGAACTGAGAACAGAAATGGTTCATATCCTAAATGCAAGTTCTGGCAAACCTAAACCAAGATGTTGTAAATGTTAAGCTAAATTCTCTCAAAGAGTTTAAGACCTAAGTTATTCAAACACATTTTGAGACTCTTACAGTTAAAGACTAATCTATTTCCAAACAGAAACTGCTACCGACATCGTCTATGCCTCATCCTTCTGATTAAAAGGCTCTGAGATTATTTTCTAACTTAAACGGTTGCATCTGTTTGGATTACCCTTCATGTCCCATTTATTTCAACTTGTATTCGTTCACATTCATCCCCCAAAATGCAGATCATTGAACAAGTGATAAGATTTACATGATATCTGTTCTTTCAGTGAATGTTATTAATATTGCCTCACATTTGCATGACGCTTCTGTGTGCACTAGAGGCCACTGGGACTCAGCCTTGTGCTGCTGAAGCCAGTTCCTCCTCCCACAAGACTCAGGGCTGTGGCACCTGCAGTAGTCACCAATCTGATTCGGGCTCTCATAAAAGAATTAGAATCTCTTTCAGAATGAGACAACTGAGTAATTCATGTCCATTTAAAAATATCCATTTGAGGCAGCTTAGAATGACCTTCTGAAGTGGTTGAAGTCCAAATAAAAACGTTCAAATGTGGCATGGAAATGAAAAAAGACCCTCCTGACAGTGTTAAATGTTGAAACAGATCTCTAAGAGAGCCTTTCTGGAGGGTTTTTGAAAAATAAAAATCGGGACATGGGTTTGTAATCCAGCTTCAAGGTAAGGGAATAGACAAGGTGATCTCTCGTGGGATCTGGCAGCCTGGTGATTCATCAAAGAAGGGGTTTTAAAAACCAAGCCATGAAAGAAACAGCTATAGCATCAATCTAAATCAAGGTTCAAATGGACTTTTTTTTTTTAACTTCTAATCTCTCACTGCATTTTCATAAGACCTATCACAGTAGGACATACCCCCTACAATTACTTTGATAAACAACAGTATTGGCACTCAGGTTTTTAGTCTCTTTCAAAGTCATCAATTTTTGACAATGAAGAATAGCCAAAACGGATCCCTGAAGCTCTGGATGGCAGAGAGAGATTTGGGGAGTGGATTTAGCAGAGTGGGTTTTCATGGATCAGCCCCTGGCTAACTGTCCTGGGCAAGTGCCCTTAAGCAGTACTGTCCAGGTGGAAAGTCAGACAGACACAGTAAAGACAAGAGTCATGTCACGTTAATGTTCCTACCAGGTACCTGGTAAAGAAAGGCACCAAGTAAAGAAAATCATTTTTCTTTATGTTTAATGAGGGTTACTTACAATTAAAAGAATTCTGTACAGAGATGGGAGATTTCATATCGTATTGAGTTCTTGCAAACAGAAGCACTAACAAACTGAGACCCCGACCATCATATCCAAACCATGTAGATATTCATATTCAATTAATGCCAACCTACTCTAACTTATTTCAAGACAGCAAAATGTACCCAGCATTCAACAGTAAGAAAACGGTTACTTATACCTACTGATTAGCGGAATATTGGATAGCCATTAGCCATAATTATATGAAAAAATGCAAAATCTAACATTTTACATATACATATATATGCCTTTGTTTTGATTTTTTAAATATTTGCCTATGGATAGAGAGAATTTGAGAGTATTGCCCTAGGATGCTAAGGATATTTTTGTTCCCATTTTTAACATACCTATTGTAAATGCACATATGCAACATATTTGACATAACAAATGACCATCCCTTCAAAATTCAAACTAGTATATTCTGATTTCAAAACAGCTTTTTATTTTTTTAAGTGCTGTACCAGGAGTTGTAACAAAATGGGCACAAACTCTCATACCACCACCTATGTCCCCTTCTCTGCTCCTAACACCCTGACACTAGCTGCAATGCACACACAGTGGATGGGTTTCCATTTCAGCTTCTGTTCAGCTGAGGAGTTACTTCCCCACCCCGTTAGTTTGCCCAGAAATTTTCCCAGAAATTATTCCAGAAAAGCATTTAGTGTTTGCCCTTATGAAATTAGGAAATAGGAAAGGTCAAAATAGATCAACATTTATTTATTGTTTTTAAGATTTATTTATTTTGAGAGAGATGAAGATAGTATGAGTCGGGGAGGGGCAGAGAGAATTCTAAGCAGGTTCTACGACATCACTGCAGAGTCTAACACAGGACTCGAACTCACAAACTGTGAGAACATGACCTGAACTGAAACTAAGAGTCAGATGCTTGACCAGCTGAGCCACCCAGGCACCCCTGAGTACCACACAGCTCAGATCCCATCCAGCACTTCACAGGTCCTTTATCACAGAAGGGTAGCAGTCTGGCAAGGCTAAGAAAAGCTGTGTGGCTGAAATAAAATCTTGACTGGCAAGGAAAGGTTTTTGTGGTGAATCTTGCAATGCCTCACACAAGGAATGGGGCAAAATAAAAAGAAAATGGGGCTTATACCTTATGGTAAAGCAGCAGCAAATAAATAGATTGTTAACAGGCTTTCAACACCTTTGAGATTCCTTCACACATCAACACCTTTGAAATATCATCACACAATCATATTGACTAAAATACTTCCTTGAAGTATGTTAAAACACTTTTAATTTTTTTTTTTGAGAGAGAGAGAGAGAGAGAGAGAGAGAGAGAGAGAGAGTACAAGCAGGAGAGGGGCAGAGTTGGAGGTGGGGATGGGGGAGGAAGATGGAGGATCTGAAACAGGCGCTGTGCTGACAGCAGAGAGCCCTACGTGGGGCTCAGACTCACAAACCATGAGATTATGACCTGAGCCAAAGTGAGATGCTCAACCCACTGAGCCACCCACGCGTCCCAAAACACTTCCATTTTAAATGCCAGCTAAGCACTAATGTAAGTCAGCATCAAATGTTCCCTTCTCCTGGCCGCCACAGGAAACTCTGGGGGTTGGCAGCAGTGCTCCACTGCAATAAAACTAGTAACCTTTGGATATTCTGCCAGAACATCTGACTCCTGCTTGAATATCAGAGGGAGCAGGGGACCTGGGGGAAGCTGAACTAGCCACTCATTTCCAGAAAGCTCCACCTATTTCTGACAGCTAAAGGAGATTTGACTTCCTGGCTGCCCTGCTCAGGGAGGGAGACTTCCCAGGACTTACTATGTCACTTTCTAAATCACAGCTTCAGGGTATGACCTAGAACACCCTCTTGGTGGGGAAAAGCTGTGTTCTTGGTGGGCGCAGTAGAACAGACCATCAGATACTGAACAGAAAAACCACTATTCCACACCACATACCCCGCCCCCAAGAAATAGAAATTATTTTTGAGCTTCCTGTTACTGCTCAATGCCAAATTCAGGCCTATTTGTAAATGCCAACTTTGAGTAATTAAAAACCCTATGTAAAGTCACTTCCATGAAACCGACAGTTAATGAAAAGCAGAGAAAATATTGCCCATTTTCCATAAAGCTTATGTTTTCCTCTTTTCCTTCTGATTTAGTGTAGCTGACAAAGACTCCTAGAAGTAAGAAGGGTCTCTGTACTCAGGTAGATGGGGGTTCAAAGTGCCTCTGCCACTCATGAACTGTGCAAACAGAAGTCAGCTAGAATCTCCTGCTTTTAATTTCCTTAAGCTTCAGATGGAGAAAACAAAGCCTCATCATAATGTCAATCGCACCTCAATTAAAAAAAGAAACTCTTCACAGGCTGTCGTATTGAGATGCAGTAACGTGAGAACAGCCTGAGCTAGTAACCCATGCGACACACACTAGTGCCCTTGTCTCCTTTTCCGTCCTTTGCACTCTTAGGCAATTATGTTTTACACACTATTTGTGTTCAGTTGCCTACTACCACTTTAAAATACAAAAATGACTGAGGCGCCTGGGTGGCCCAGTCAGTTGGGTGTCTGACTCATGATTTTTGCTAAGATCATGATCCCAGGGTCATGGGACTGAGCCCCACACTGAGCATGGATCCTGTTTGAGATTCTCTCTCTCCTTCTATCCCTCTCCCCCACTGGTACTCTCTTTCTCCAAAATAAAATTTAAAAAAAAAGACAAAGATGGTATTTATTGATAAAGGAAAAACACACAAAGCTTAAAAACCATGTGCCATAAAACATTTCCTGATAGTACAGTGCAACAAAATGGGAGCAAGCTTTCCTTGCCATTCAGAGACAGCTAATTTTGGCGTAGTTATCGAAAAACTTAACTTAGTTGGGCTTTTTACGTCTGGCAGTCCAGACCCCTTTCAATATTATGTTTCTTCTTCATGCTGTAGGTTGGGCTATTCAGTCTGAGAGGCCTGTGACAAGCTATAGTTAATAAGTTTTCCATGGTGTCAAAAGTAATAATATGAACACGCCATTGTGAGTTAAATTAATTTTGTTTTGTGCACCGGTCTGCATAAACATGAATGACATTTTGGAACATGATCAGGCAGGAGCTGAGGAAGAGCCAAGTGGCAAGGCAGAAGGAGACACACTCACAGGAGTGAGGCAGCCAGCTGCATGGATTTGAGGACCCAGGAAGAGAAGCGTGGAATATCATTACAGCACCCGTGGGGGGTGGGGGTTGCTTCATGTCATTTTGTCCCTTAAAAAAAAAATCCTGAAGAGAGCATTTGTCTTTAGAGAAACTAGAGATGTTTCACATCCTGGCTCTTTTATTTGGAAATGAAAGAGCATCTCTTTGCTAATCTCTGATTTCAAGTGTCTTCAACTCACAGATTTTTTTTCCTCTGCCTGCAAGAGGCAGCTGATTGGTAATAGCTTTTAAATGGATGACCGTCAAGTGGCTTTTTAAAGTCCTAATGGTCGTGTTTATTTCAGAGACTTCTTTAGATTCCCCCCCACACACCCTGCCTATGGCACCGATAAATATGCCATCTGTACAGGGTTCAAAGATACATGTGGAAACTAGAAAGAAAATATCTTATGATTCAGTGATCACATGACCAAAGTGGCTCATATAAGATCTTTTTTTTTCCTCTTTGAGCTGTAATCTCAGCTAGTACAACCAGAAATCAAATTATGAGGGAAATGAAGATTTCCCTATCAAGATGGTTATTATAGGTAGGAGCTATATAATTATTTATACATTACACAGAACCATTATGAGTTACATAGAATGTCATATGGACAGAACTATATAGTATTTTTGGACTGTGTACCTCCTCATACCCTAAGGTTGACAACTGAGGCTAGATCCTATAGTAATAAGCCTTTACATTTCCTTCGTGTATCTGTGAGCACTTTTTTTCCTGTCCAGAAGCAAAACTGCCATGCCACCCAATCTTTAAACCTGTATATACAAGTTCCTCTATTTTAACAAAATTGAGAGCATTGTCTTCCTCACTGTACCTATTGTTTGATATCGCAGGCATCTCACGTGGTATTGTTACCCATCATTTCACAAAGGAAAAAGTGAAGGGACCCCCCGCAAAATCATATGACTGTTCAGCCAGAGTCTATTTTAACTCGTCAACCAGACTCCACATCTTATGCTCTAGGTGACACATAACCCTTAAGACCCTCACCTAGTTTCTTCCCAGCCATCAATCCATTTTATGTACCTTGTGCCTAAACAAATAACTGTATGTTCTGTACCTTCTACATTTAACTATCTCAGATGAAATTATATCAGCAAAGGAAATGGCTCCTTTGTAGATTTTTTTCATTAATCCTCTGATGCAATTCAGCAAATGTACATCTACCTATCATTCTCTGCTGAACTCCAGTGTTATCAGGAGGAATTAAGCCTTGTTTCTCCCCTCAAGGAGTTCATAGGTGACAAGAAAGGGCTGTTGCTGTCTGGAAGTGGAGAGTTCAAACAGGATGATACGTAAGTGAGTTAAGAGTGGGCTATAAAGGAGGACTAGGAATTCAGTAAGTTGTGAATAAGAACTTCCAGAGAGAGCTAGGTGGTCATTTGGAACATTTCAAAAACAGAATGCCCAGATCTGGCTAGGATCTGGTATATGTGAGAGGAAGATTATGGGAGTTGGGGAGAGAGGGAATGAGCCAGAAAAATAACTATGGGTAACAGTATTTGAGGACCTTAAATGTGGGAGTTAACGTTTTAAAATCCCAGTTGGGAGCCAGAGGATATTAAAGCCCCAGGGGCTGGATGAGTTGTGTGATTTAGAACGCTAATTCTTTGGCAGTGCAAAGATAAACTGGGGCTCCAGCCTCCATTGAGGAGGCTGTTGTAGAGTGATACAACCATACAGCCGTGAAGCAAACTCAAACTTGAAAGAGTTTAAAAAAAAAACAGATTTACAGAACTTCGTGTTCAATTAGGCTAGGGGGCAGAGAATCATTGAGAATGATTCTAATTCTATCTTGGCTGACCGAGAAATGAACAAACAGGGTAATGAATGAAATTATAGAAAGAGATGCACTAATTTTAACAGTAAGCTCTATTTTGGACATGTTGATTAAAACAGTTCATTTCAACTTATTTACTCCTCCCCCCCACCAGTAACTTGTTTAATTCTTTACATGTAGTATTTAATATCTCCAAAATAGTACCAGACCCACCAACTAACATTGCTTAATTTCTTATTCCACAGTCTCTTTACCAGTCTATTGCTCATAAAGTCAAAAGCTATGTACTTTCTCCTTCACCCCTTCCCCCCAAAAAAATGTTCAAAAGAAAAAATGTCCTGAGAAACAGGAAATGAGTTTCTTACAGATTAGGCTGGTATAGTTTCAGGCTTCCTCAGGAACTTCCTGATTTCCATTTCAACTCTTCCTAAGCAGCAAGGTGTAATAAGCCAGTATAACCACTGCTCCTTGCTGTGCAGATCCAAGCTCAGGACCACTTAAAAGTCAAGGTGGAGGCAAGCACAAACCATGTTTTACCCAAGGGTGGAATTCAGCAGACTTCAACTTTGTCAGACCCACCCTGTGAGAAGATCCTGTGCCTCCCTGCAGAAGGGGAATGTAGAGAAGGGTCCAAGTGTGAGGAGATACACACCTTCACGTAGACATCTTTCCAGGCCCCCGGTGTGCTCTTTGATGTACCCAAGAACAATCAAGTGAGAGCTCAGACTATATAAACATTCACATGGCATTATCCTTCCATTAATTAATACAATGGAAATAGGAGTATCTGTTGTATGCCAGGTACTACACCTGGCACTAGCAAAGCAGTGAAAACACAAAGATGGATAAAGTATCGATTTTAAAAAATCATTCTTAATCATTTATGGATAGAAATGCTGCTAAGAAGAATACTAAAATAACCAGCAGGCATTATGCATTTATCATGTTCTAGGCACTGCTCACCTCACTGAATCCTCACAATTAGATGAGATCAGCACTATCATTTTCCCCAGTTTATACAGTTGGAAACAAACTCAGGGACACGAAACCCAGGTCACCCACCTAGAGAATGGTGACCCAGTGTTTCAAATCTAGGTCTATCTGACTAAAGACTTCAGCTCTAACCTCTACTATATGCAGCCCCCAGGGACCTCCATCACACTCTCTCCACTGTGCCCACTGACCTTTGGCTGCATGACGACCAAGAAGATAGCACTTACCCCTTGCTTAGGGAAGGTGGTTTGCTTTTATATTTCTCTAATTCACTGCCTAAAATAATCCCTTTCTTGAATTTGTCCCCTCTTTTGCAGAAAGCCTAGCCCTTCATTTCTCCCTCCTCACTTGACCTCCCAAAATCCCTATGAGGAGAGAGGAACACGTTTTATTATCCTTCCTAAATCAAGGCAATGTAATACATCTTTTAGTTCAGCGTACTTAGCACAGGCAGCCTTGGTAATGTAAAGGGAGATTGGGGAGTCTGTGTTTGGACATGCTCCTGCTCCTCTGAGAAACACTTTCATCTCAACAGTCTGCAGACGCCGGTGCAAGACCTTGAGGCGGTCATTCAGGAATTGTAGTCCACTGATTCCCGTGCATTCAGGAAGACATGAAAGCAATTGCAAATTGCTTAACAGACGATGCATAATATTAGAGATGAAGAATCTGGCTGTGAACACTCACACCAGGGAAATCCTGCCATGTGATTTATTTTTTTCCAGTTCAGCACCTTATGCTAACAGTATCTTACTGGCCTGTGGTTAAATACTATTGAATACTGATCCAGTATAAAAGGAAAATTGACATTTCAGAAGTTTTGCCACATAGAAGAACAAACCTGGACTTTTGTGCTTAAGAGACGTGTGTTCTGGGTCCTAAAAGCTATATTACCTTACAGAAGGGACTCCACAGGGCCCCAGTTTGTTTGTTCATCAGAGAGAATGATAACCTGTATTTCATGGCATGTGAAGATCTGAAATCCATACATGAGGGCTTGTAATTAACATTTCTTGAGCACTAAGCACCAGGTTCTGTTGTGTGCACTGCACATACAGTAAGTCTTTAATCCTCACAACAGTCCTTTGATTTAGAGGGTGTTTTTTTATGATCATTCGTATTTTACTGAAGAGGATACAAAATCCCACAAAAGTTAAGAACATTACCAGACTGGGGAGCCTGGGTGGCGCAGTCGGTTGAGTGTCCAGCTTCGGCCCAGGTCCTGATCTCACGGTCCATAAGTTCAAGGCCTGTGTCAGGCTCTGTGCTGACAGCTTGGAGCCTGAAGCCTCCTTCAGATTCTGTGTCTCCCTCTCTCTCTGCCCCTCCCCAGCTTACACTCACATGTGTTCTCTCTGTATACACTTAAAAAATATAAACTTAAAAAAAAATTCCCAGATCATATAGCCTAAGTGATAAGCCAAGATTTGAACTCAGCATCCTAGTCTCCATCATAGTTTGAGAACCTAACAGCTTTTAAAAATACAGACGTAGGCTGTATTCCTACCTGAATGCACCTTATTTATTAGAATAGAAACTTTTGCAATGACCCCAAAGAAAACTTGTTTCTGTAGCTTTTCAAGTTTACCCTCACACACAGTTGAGGAGTATTTTTTTTTTTTTTGCATTTTGTTCTTTTTATTTTAATTTCAGCTGGTTAACAGTCTTATATTGGTTTCCGGTGTACAATATAATGATTCAACACTTCATAGATCACCCTGTGCTAATCACAAGTTCTCTTCTTAATCCCTATCACCTATTTTACCCATCCCCCACCCACCTCCCCTCTGGTGACCATCAGTTTGTTCTCTATAGCTAAGAGTGTTTCTTAGTCTGTCTCTCCCTGTTTAAGAAACAAAATAAGTAAAAGGGAATAAAGTCCACATACAAGCGAATTCATATGTATTTGTTTTCTCTAATTTTGCTTAGGATTATACTTTCTAGCTCCATCCATATATTTGAAAATGGTAAGTTTATTCTTTTTTATGGCTGAGTAGTATTCTACTATGTATATGTATACACACACACACACACACACACGGGACACCTGGGTTGCTTATCGGTTAAGTGTTCAACCTCAGCTCAGGTCATGATCTCACAGTTTGTGATTTGAGCCCCATGTCAGGCTCTTACTGACAGCTTAGAGCCTGGAGCCTCCTTCAGATTCTGTGTCTCCCCCTCTCTCTGCCCCTCCCATACTCATGCTCTGTCTCTCTCAATAATAAATAAAAACATTTAAGAAAATTTACATACACACATATATACATCTCTTTTTATCCATTCAGTCAACAGACACTTGGAGGAGCTTCTTAATTTATAATGGAAACACCTTCCTTCAGAAAGTCTTCCTTCCCTAACTCTGTACCATCCTCACCTATAAGCAACATTATTCATTCATTTCTCCACTTTTAATTCATTCTGGATAAATTTTCAAGTAATGGTTTTGCAATATTATAAACATTCTCTACTTTTCCCGTGTGATGTTCCCTACACGATTCCTCTCTTGTAATTTCTCACAGAAGTAATCCTATGTTTCTAGGATTCACCCTCTCCCGTCAAATGTTGTCAAATAGTCAAGGACTAAGTCTACCTAAAAGCTTTTTCAGATAAGTTTTTTATTTAAGTATAATTAACAGTGTTCTATTAATTTCAGGTGTACAATGATTAAACAACTCTATACATTTCTCAGTGCTCATCATCATAAGTGTTCTCTTAATTCCCTTCATTTCACCCATCCCCCCACCCACCTTCCCTCTGGCAACTTCCAGTTTGTTCTCTGTACTTGAGTATTTTTGTCTTTTTCTTTGTTCATTTGTTTCTTAAATTCCACAAATGGGTGAAATCATATGAAATTTGTTTTTCTCTGACTTCTTTCACTTAGCATTATACCCTCTAGGTCCACGCACACTGCAAATAGCAAAATGTCATTTCTTGTTTATGACTAAGTCATATTCCATCATACAAAAACACATCCCCCACATTTCTACGCATTTATCTATGGATGGGCACCTGGGTGGCTTCTGTGTCTTGGCATTGAAAATAAGGCTGCAGGGGCACCTGGGTGGCTCAGTTGGTTGAGCATCTGACTTCAGCTCAGGTCATGATCTCACGGTTCATAGGTTCAAGCCCCATGTCGGGCTCTGTGCTGACAGCTCGGAGCCCAGAGGCTGCTTTGGTTTCTGTGTCTCCCTCTCTCTCTGCCCCTCCCTGACTCACACTCTATATCTCAAAAATAAATGTAAAAAAAAAATTTTAACTCCTCATATATAAAAAGAAAAAGAAAATAATGCTACAATAAATACAGGAGTGCATTTATCTTTTCAAATTAGTGTTTTCATTTTCTTTAGGTAAATATCCAGTCCTGGAATTTTATATCATACAGTAGTTCTGGGTTTTTTTTAGTTGTTGTTGTCTGTTTTCCACAGGGGCTGCATCAATTTACATTCCCAAGAACGTTGCACAAGGGTTTCTTTTTCTCCACATCTTTACCAACACTTTTTATTTCAGAGAACACAATTTCATACAATTCTTTTCCATCTCAAATTCAAAATACTATCTGTTAGATTTCACATATTTTTTCTCCTAATTGGATGATGTTGGAGAGTCATCTGAAACTTGTGTCATTTAAAATTTTTCTTCACCTATTTGGCAAGAATCAATTTTTATTTCAAAGCAATGGAAATAAGGATTACCTCAGGCTCTTAATTTCTCCCTTTGCAGAATTTACTGAAGAGCAATGGTTACTACTTTGCTGAGGTAGATTTCATGGAAATTTACAGACTGTTTTAAGTTACAATGTTGATAAACATGCTTTTATGTTTACACTTTTATTGAAGAAGTCCTTTGGGGCACCTGGGTGGCTCGGCGGTTAAACGACTGACTTCAGCTCAGGTCATGATCTCATGGTTCGTGGGTTCAAGCGGGCTCTGTGCTGACAGCTAGCTCAGAGCCTGGAGCCTGCTTCAGATTCTGTGTGTGCCTCTCTCTTTATCCCTCCCCTGCTTGCACTGTCTCTCTGTCTCTCAAAAATAAGTAAACATTTTTAAAAAGTCCTTTAAAATATTAGTATTGATTTCCATTAATAGGATATCACATAATAATATATAAATCCACAGATAAGAACAAATCCTAATGAAATGATAAAACCCTCTGGTGAAATGGGCCAGCAATGATGGATCAGTTTTCTCACTTATATTTCCTAGAAACATAGAAGTGTCTTTCATAAAAATGTAATGCTCAAAAGGTGAAAGCCAGAATGCCAATACAAATAAGGAGGAAACTGTTATAGTTTAAAATGCCTTACTAGGGTGCCTGGGTGGTTCAGTCGGTTGAGTGTCCGACTTCAGCTCAGGTCATGATCTCATGGTTTGTGAGTTCGAGCCCCACATCAGGCTCTGTGCTGACAGCTCAGAGCCTGGAGCCTGCTTCGGATTCTGTGCCTCCCTCTCTGCTTGTCCTCTGTCTCTCTCTCTCTCTCTCTCAAAGATAAATAAACATTTAAGAAAAAATGTTTAATAAAAAAGTTAAATGCCTTAAGAATTGCATAACACATGCTTTAAGACATTGTTTTAGTAGCGAATGCTTATAAAAATCTCATGTATTTTTACAGAACTAAAAACTATCTGACATCTCAGCAGGGCCACTCCAACTATAGGTCTGAATGCATGCAAAATGCAGCACCTAAGATGCACCCGTGTGCTTCCTTTGCCTCGAGAGTGGCTTCCATTCAAATCCATATCATAGTTCATATAAAGAGAAACTATTTTTACACTGTGCAATTTAGTGACATCCACATTTCCATCCAAGGGACCATTGAATTCTCTAATGATGTTCTGATTTTCTTAACAATGAACACCACTGAACTTTCCCCTAGGCAAACCAGATGGAAACAAAATTGTTTCTGCAAAATGAACAATTCATGAAATCTTGGCAAACTGAATTCCAAATATGCTTAGAGATGATCTGGACTTCCTCTGTAACTCTGCCACAACCTGCAACGCATTTAAGGCCTACATGAGAAATACACTAATTAGCCGCATAACCTTTAAGCAGAAATGAATGAGAACAGAATATCACCAATGAAGAGATAGAAGTCAAAAGCCCTGAAAACAAGTAGTCTGCAGATGACACAGCTTCACTAAGAAACTAGGAGATTAACATAGGTGTTGTTAGAGGTATTCACTCATTGACTTTGCGTTGATCACTTTAACCTATTTTCTGAAGGAGGTAATTAAGGTTAAGTGAACTTCATGTTGCTTCAAGTCAGCCACATATAGTCAAGATGAAAAAGTTCAAATTCTTAGACTATGCCTATATATGCCGCTCCATAGAATGTCATTTATACAAAAACTATAGGGACTGTGCATGAGAAAGATTGTTTCCATTACCCACAATCTGATTTCACAGCGACCCTATAAAACCACCACGCAGGTGCAACATGCTTGTGGCACAAAAATACTTCATCCCAAGTACAGGGTTCCTAAAATTCCCATGGCGTTCCATCTATGGAGGATTATTATTCCCCCTGGAAAGGACTCAAATGGCCAGATTCATAACTGACTTTTACACCTACTCAGAAATTCAAATATTCCACCTCAGCTATTAGGTCATCAAGTAATGAGGGTTCTTTTGCATCTCTACAAGACCCAGCTACTTGAGGTCTAAAAAAGACTAATAATGAAGCAAAGAGATAGGGGAAACTTTAAACATGGTTATTCTACTGATACTAAACTAGCAAGAAAAATAATATTAATACCTTTCAGTTAAATCTCCTATATCTTTGATCTCATTTTATTCTTCCCATTTATCCTAAAAAGGCAGTTGAGTTATTATATATAAAACTAGTTACAATTTCTCTCCAACCCTCAAACTAGAGAAATGTCCAATGTTACTCATGTATCATTTTTAAAGCCTCCTCAATCTTCCCAACTTGTAATTGTTTTCTCTTTGCCCATTTTACATTTTTACCCTGCCAAGTTATTTTCCCAACTATCTTCATCCTGATCTTTGGCATGCCTACTCTCCCAGAAAGTTTGATCCCCAAAATCCTACTTCCACTTTTTGTTTGTAATAAGAAACCCAAATGATACCTTAACTCAAAAGAAAATTTATCAGCTATGTGCTAGACATAAGGTCTTTTTCTATCACTAGTACATATAATATAGCCTTTCATTTCTACCCCCCCCATCTTGACCAACTAATTCCAAAATTTTTCTACTATAGCACAAATATTAAGAATTGCCATTTTTCTCTGTCCAGTGCCCTTCTACAGCAAGATGCCATCTCTCTCGACCTGTAACTTTATACTGACCTTTAGCCATATGGCAAACACAGTGTTAGTCAAAACGGATTAAAACCCAGGCCTTATTTAATGAAAGAGACAGATAGAAGCAGCAGACATCTAGAGTATAATATTACAAGGGTGATACGAAGAGTTTGCAAAGGTTGGTCGTGGACGCACAAAGAGGGAAGAAGGGCCAAACTGAGTGCAGCCAGGGAAAGACTCCTAAAGAGTAACAGTTGAGAAAGAAGTAGGACCCACTGGAAAAACGGAGGGACCAGGCAAAGGGAGCAGCATGTTCAAAGACTGAAGGGACAGTAACAGACGGGGCAATCCGGAACATGCCCGTATAGTTCTTGCTCTATTTCTTGCAACCCCAAATGAAACGGCTTTCATGCAGTAACATCTCTGCTGTACACAGTACATCTCCTTTGATGCTTCTTTGTACAATTCTTTTTGTAAATTTTCCTTTTACGTCCATGGCCTGTATCTTCTACTCTAGCATCATTTTCATAGATGCCCTTTGTATTTTCAAACATCTTTTTAGGTGAGCCTCTTTTCCAAGAGTCTGTCTAAAGGGTGGTTGTGTTTAACCTGGATTCTTGCATTTCTCCCCTCTTAATTCTTCTTGCTCATCAAGGGTTTAAGAGCCCTGGGGAGCCTGGGTGGCTCCGTCAGCTAAACATTTGACTCTGGATTTCAGCTCAGTCATGATCTCACAGTTCGTGAGTTCGAGCCCCATGTCAGGCTCTGCACTGAGCGTGCAGGCCTGCTTGTGATTCTCTCCCCTCTCCTCTCTCTTCCCCTCCTCTGCTCACATGTGCACGTGTTTGTTCTCTCTCTCTTTCTCTCATTCAAAATAAGTAAACAAAGTAATTTAAAAAAAAAGATTACAAGAGCTAGGCACATTCACAAAGCTGGTCTTTTCTAGCTTTTCTCTCTTCCTCCACTACACATTCACACCCATCTCTAACCGCGTTTTCCCTTTCAAGAATCCATCCCCCCACTCTAGCTGGTAACCTTCCCCCATAAATAAGTATCAATACCCCCCACACACACACACACCACCAATCCCTTCTGAGCATTAATTGCCCTCTTGCCTTATCGTAAACACTGAGAATAAATTTTCCTCCTTTCAGTCAATAATAGTCTCCTACATCTCCCCAAAGGTACCCAAAAGCAACTTTCAGGGGTGACCTACCCCAAAACACACACCTTCCCTTCTTGCTAAACGCCTCCTGATCCCTTGTTCTTATCTAAGACTTTTTATCTTCGGGTATTTTTTCCCTCATACGACTTGCTGGCATACATGTAGAGGACATCTCCCGCTGTTCCCACCACCACCAGAGTGCATCTGTGTTCTGGATAACAAGCAACTGGAAGACCGAGTGCCCACGCGCCTCTCAATGGGCTCTCTGTTTCACACGTTTCTATTTCCCTGTCCTAATGTCAAACCTCCCCTCTGCCATTAATGGAACTTCAACATATCACAGTATTTTTTTTCCCCCAGTGAGACTGTCTTAACCTCCATCTCCCATTTCAATTCTGACGAGAACCAGCAGTGCTGTAGCTTGCTCAGGGAAATCACCACAGTGCCTTGTGCTTTTCCCCCTGACACAGCCTACAAAATATATCCATCTTCCCTGCCGTCCGAGGTTCACATCAAGTTCTTCATTTCTGTGGATCTGAATGACTGCAAATATGTCTCCTGGGTTCTTCCCCGTTGAACGAGTAATTAAGGTCCCACCTTCGTGGCATCTCTCCAGGCGGCAGATCTCATCCCTTAAAACGTGAAGCCACCCAGAAACCTTTCAAAATACTCCCACTGATTTTCCTCACCATTCCCAAGTTGTTTGATTTTCCTTATCTTCGCTCTTCCTTCTGGCTTCTTCATAATGGAAGATGAAATAGATAAACACTTTTTTCTTTACTCTCTTCCTCGGATTTTTTTTTTCTCCCCTCCTATTCCTTTCCCTGGGTTTTCCCACTGCCTCGCCTCCCAAGACCAATTCATCAGCTATTCTTCCCTGTCTTCTCTTTTTTTCCTAGTCTTCTATTTGCTATGGACAGACGCACAACCAGCTAAAGCCAGAGAGGAGAAGCTGAGTTGGCCCCCCTGATCTCCCTAACCTTGCTTTTAAGTACCTTTTCTCCCCTTGCCAGTTTCTCTGTGATTCACCTGTCTATACCACGCTCTTTTTAACATCTTCCTTTGGTTCTCTCCCAGGTTTCGCGTTGGTTCCGGCTCGCATGTAGGTCTTAGGTAATGCTCACAGAAAGATACAGCCCCTGCCACGTATCTAATGCCACAGTAAGGGAAGAATTTGCTTAGAGCGCCCCCTTGAGCTGATTAGTGGCACCGCTTGGGTCTACTCAGCATTCACTATCTCCTCTTACCCCTTTATGAGGAAAACAAGGAAAACCTTCCTGCACCAGTGATGTTTCTGAATTGTGAGGCTCTGCCATTCCTTCCAGATTTCCTCTTAGTCACCAACTTCCTGGAACTAAAAGGGGAAAAGTATTCTTTGGATAAAACAGCACTCTGGTTACTCAGTTTTCGCTCTTGAGATCTTATTCCCCAATAGTATCTAACATTTCAAGTTAGTTAGCATGCACAAGTAAACATAACTACAAGTGGCAGAGGTCAGGATAAAAAGTCTTTGCAGGTTTTTTAAGTATAATTAGTAAAAATTTAATGCTGCTCTATCAACATAAACCCATGTAAAAATCATTCAAATGCATAGGTCTGCCGCTGGAGAGAACACTTCTCAGGGTGAAAAGTGACAATGCCTTTCAAGGATGACCTGCCATTGTTTTGTTTTGTTTATGAATACCCCAAGGTCAATGACCCACCTTCCAGACAAACGGAAGCATCTTAAACAAACATTAAGTGCACAGATCAAATTTGTATTTTTATTTAGAAATATGATGCCCATTTTTTTTATAATTACTTGGTGTCTACATTTCACTATAGAAGATTAAAATAGTTATTTGAACTATGGGAAGCAGTGTTAAGAGTCCACTTTATCCCAGAGCCTCAAAGTTCCATTCAGACAAGAATGGAAATTTAAAATTGGGTCTGACCCCAAAAAATCAAGGGCACATAGTTAACATGGGGAGAACATTAAAGAAACAAGGCAACTTGGTAAAGGTTTGTCTTTGGGTATCTTCCCAACCGTTTTCCATCATTTCTCTTCTTCAATCGGTCTTTCTTCGGTCATTTCTCTTCTTCGTACACTCGGTCATTTACCTGGATTCCCACTATGTCCTCTACTACTTAAAACAATATCTCAAGTTATAGACTTAACCACAATCATCCCCATTTGTGCCCAGCTCCCACTTAGAGAAGTCTTCCATAACCCAGAACACTGTCAAAGTTTAATACCATGATGGACTGTTCTATCATCCACTAGGGGGCAAAACAGCATTTCGTATCATTTTAAAGGGCTCCTGGAGATCTAAAGCTTGAACGAAAGGGAATGAATGGTGGTAATTGGCACCACAGCACACAACAGCATGAAGAATCTTTTGACAAAGACATTCTGGGACTCCCTTTCCCTTCCTCATTCTGCTCACACTCCTCCCCCCTGCACACAAAATTCACATATGAAATTAGTAACCACAACAAATTCCTCTACTTTCTCTCTATAGTGGTTCTTCCTAAAACTTGTTTCTATAATAGCATTTATTATTTTATATTGAACTTTTGTCTCATGCCTATTCTCCATAGCACAGAATAAAACTTGTTCTTTTCCTTATCAGCCTTTTTTTCTCCAGCACCTTGCACCATGACTGACATATTGAAAATACAAAATAAGGGTTTGGTAAACTGAATTAAGTATAAGACTAAGTGTTGCTCATTTTCTATAAACCCCAGAAAGTGGAATAGATTACTAATCCTACTTCTAAATGGATTCTGACAAACAGTGAGGAGTCTGTGACAGAGTGGAGCCTTCCGCAAACATGTGTTCAGTCTTTGTCTCAATAAATATGGACTCACCATCTTCTATGTGCCACGCACTCTGGATATGGATGAAAGGACACTATGCAAAGAGGATTAAATTCATGGAGTGAGATACAATGCAAAAATACATGTTTATACTTATTGTACATGATTATAATATATGATTATTATAATCAGTGTTTCAAATCAAGAGTTTGGGGGGCTACTGAAGAATACAGTAGAAAAGGCTTATTTAGTCTGGCAAATCAAATTAAGGCTTCTCTAAATGAATTTTGAAGTGAGGTCTGAGAGATGAGTAAAAGTTAAGTAAACAAAAGGGAAAAACAAGAGGACAGAGTGTGTCAAGCAAAAGGAACAGTTTATGTGATGATTTTGAAAAGTGATGATAAACATGTGGGTCTTTATCTGAGAGAGAGACAGGGTACCTACCTGAGGGTTTTGAGATCTGTGATTTACAAGGTGATTCTGCCCACTCTATTTCAGGAATAAATTTAAGGAGACTCACTAAGAATACTGGAATAATCTAGATGACCAATTATTAGAGAAGAGGGATGAATATTCTCATATTGGAATAGGAGATGTATTGGGTAGGGTTGAAAACAAACGACCCCACCTGAGAGATTTCTAATAGATAAAACCTGAACTCTAAAGTAATCGATGGTAATGCCCAAATTTCTGGACTGAGCAACCAGTTGGGGGCTGTTGGAGTTGGAGTGTCAATTACTGAAATTGTGAGTGAGAAAGATCATGAATTCGGTTTCTGGCATCTGAGTCAAAGATGTGTGTGAAATGTTCTCATGTGGAAATGACAAGTCCGCAGTTGGATACAGGAGTCCAAACGCAGACAAAATCTCTTAAGTGAAGATGCAAACTTGGCACTTGGCAATCACTTCTACATTGTCACTAAAGCCCTAGACTGTGGTACCACGTGCATATTCATTTTACTGCACTTCACTTTACCGAGCTTCTTACAAATAAAAGGTTTGTGAAGCAAGTCTACCAATGCCATTTTCCAACGGCATTTGCTCACTTCACATCTCTGTCACATTTGGGTAATTCTTACAACATTTCAAGCTTTTTCATTATATTTGTTATGGTGACCTGTGATCAGGGATTACAGCTTGCAGAGAACTCAGGTGATGGTCAGCATTTTTAGCAATAAAGAATTTAATTAAGGTATAAAAAAGAATTTAACATATGTGCATTTTTCGGCAGGTTATTGCACTCTGAATCAACTATAAATTTTTATATGCCCTGGAAAACCAAAAAAATGTACTTGATTCACTTTATTTGTGATATCTGCTTTATTGTAGCAGTCTGGAACTGAACTTGCAAGATCTCTAGGTATGCCTCTATTAGTTTTTGAAGAAAAGAAATGGGCTAGGACTAAAGCTTGAGAAAGACCAAATAGGAGCGGCCAGAGGCGCAGATAAACTAATCAATGAGGCATTGTATTACAGAATCCAAGGATGAGAGGGATGTAAACAAATCTGCTGGGAGACTTCGGGTTACAAAAATATTTATGGCTCACTAAGAGGAAGATCATTTAATACCTTAGCAGAAGCCATTTCAATAAAATGGAGAGCAAAAACAGTGGAACATAAATAAAGAGGGACAGTGATTGTCACCAATTCATTCAAGAAGTTTGGCTCTGAAAAGGAGCAAACTTTTCTAACTACCTAGGAAAGAGGGCAGTTAAAATAGGATCTTTGTTAAAATGTAGTATATGAGTGTTTGCTATTATATGTGCCAGATACTCTTGTAACTACTTTGTATTTTATGATGTTTCTTTTGCCCATTGATTTTTTTCATCCTATATTGTGTCCCAGTGTCTGAAACAGTGCCTGGCATCCAAGAGATATTCAATAAATATCTGCTGCATGAACAACTAGTAAATGCCCACCTCGCAGTTCACTGCACTGCAGCATACTTTGCTGTTACTTCTTTTTAATAGGCATTTTGATTTTCTACTTTCTTCATTATTATTTTGATGTTAGAATACCTGTTTCCATTATTTCTAATAGGACTATCATGTATTTCTTAGTCACAATAAATCTAATAAGAGGACATTTTAAAGATCTAAATCATAAATCAGACATCCATCTTTGATTACACAAAGTTTACACTTACAGAAGAGTAATTGGGTTTAAGTAGTTATAGGACTTTGTAGCACATCCTTGTGTCTAGAACAATTTGCCCTCTTCTTCACATGGTTCACACCGGGTCTTCCTGTTGACCTTCCTATCGTCACCTCAGGCAATGGCCTTCCTAGGACATTTACCAATCATCAACACCCCCTCATATATAGGAGCTCTGATTGAAAGGGGAGAGCTAGGAGCTTTGTTTTAAAGCTGTATTTGAAAGGAAAGCACATTAGTTTTACAAAGAATATGCATTTGGCATGGCCAAAGAAATTGTGATTATTAGGGATAAAAATCTCCAATTAAAGTCATCCCCTCCTTAGGTCCATTACTAGACCCTAGAAGGTTTCAAGCTTCTCCTCTTTGCTCCCAGAGCATCGGTGTCATCTCTATGGTACAGTTGAACTGTATTATTCTTCTCCACCTAAATCAGTCACTCCAGTGACAGAAGGTCACTACATTTGGAACTTTGTAAAGTCCTCTTACTCATCTAAGTATCTGTGGAGCCTAGGCTGGAAGAGTCCATGGTACAACCCATTTTTGAAATAAGAAATGAAGGAGTAATTGAATGAATACAGAGTTAATAGGTTATATAGTATCTTCATAAAATAAGTATTCAAAGACCTAACACAATGTCTCATTCACCTGAACAATTCACTGTATATTTGTACACTAGGCCAGATTCAGCCTTTTTAGCCTGGATACATCCATAGCAACATTTCATACTGTGGCCATCTGGACCATTAGATGTAAATACTGATTTGGCAGATACTTCAGTGGTATGAGTATAGTTGTGGGAATAAAGTGAATTTGAAAGCTACCACCACTCCAAGGATATATTTAAAGCAACTCTTATTAAGATGAAAAACTTGACATTATCCTTTTATAACTGGAGAATGTCCTAGTATTTTTATATGTGCAGAATATGCAAATAATCTGAAATTGAGAATTTTAGGCTGCCATTTTTTGTCACTTTTAAATAGACTCCCAACCTCAGAGAAAAACCCTCAACTCAGAGAAGCTACCACCAATTTGACACATAGAAGAATCTTAAGATTAACATAAATAGAATATGTCCTTGTAAAATGTCACAGCATTAAGTCAATTCAGGTACCTTTTTAAAACTCATTCTCAAGTACAGCATTTCCAACAAGCCTGTGAACTTAGCTCCATTTGCAAAGGTCACTAAAATGAACCCTTCTTTTTACACATAAAATGATGGATGGTGCTATAGAAGCAATCAAATAAATATTCATTTTAAATCAAGCTTTTTATTTATCCCTTGGAGATGATCTCTGTTCTAATATCTATATGTAATGCTTTTCAAAAAGGAAAGGCTTTGCTGTAGTTGTCTATTAAATCATTATTTTGTGTCTATTCTATTCAGTGGCTGCTTTAAAAAAAAATAACAGAAGTGTCAAGCTGCTCAGAACAAAGGTTCTTTCTGATTGTCGGCTCCATATTCTAAAAGAGCAGGTTAATTTCTCTAAATCTCACAGTTGGAACTTTCTCACACTAACTGGCAGTATCCACCTAGTGATCAAGGCAATTGACTCAAATAAATTATACATAAAGCTAAAATTCCTAATAATAATAAGGCCCCTTTGTGAGATAATCACACCAGCAAACGCACTCATCTGTCAGCTGCAACTCTATAGGGTTTCAAAATTATCTTATAAAAACTACATTTCCAGAAATGTTTTCATTTCTAGTTTTATGAAAGGCCTAACATGGCACTGTCTATGGCAGTAGGCACAAGGAAGGAGCTCCAAATACAGTCATTAGTTGATTCATTGATTAAACTGGATATACTGTTGACAAAGCACTAGTGTCCATGCGGTTTACAGAGCAGAGCGGTTGGTGGGGCTCTCATGTCAAAACAATCAACAGTTATTTATACTACCTAATAAGATAGATCATGAAGGCTGATAAAGTACAATTCCTGTCCTGGAGTTTAAGATGAGGGAAACTCACATATGAAATGGGAGAGGGGATGAGGGACAGGAATCATCTCTAGGCACTATGCTGCTGGCTATAAAGTGATCACTAGCAGAAATCTATACAGGCTAGAATAGTAAAGAGGTTGTTAGAGATGTAAACTTGGACTTAGGCCTGAAAGTCAGGAATAATTTTTTTAATGTCTTTTTTTATTTGTTTGAGAGACAGAGAGACAGTGCAAGCAGGGGAGGGTCAGAGAGAAAGGGAGACACAGAATCTGAAGCAGGCTCCATGTTCTGAGCTAGCCGTCAGCACAGAGCCCCACGCAGGGCTTGAACCCATGAAACGTGAGATCATGACCTGAGCTGAAAGTGATGCTTAAGCAACTGAGCCACCCAGGCGCCCCAGGAATAATTTTATTAGGCATACAGCCCTAAAGACATTGTAGATGGATTTCCTGACTGCAAAGAACATGGTGGTGAGAAGTAATATAACTCATAGAAATGCAGTCATTGCTTTGGTGAACTGCCTCCCCCCACCCCCGCCGCCACACACACCCAGCTTACACCATCTTTATGGACAAGATATTTACTCCACAGGCTGCCTAGAGTATTGATGGCTGATGACTCATAACTGGGTTCCTTCTCAGTATCAGCCTCAGCAGAAGAGACCCCCTGATCCAAGATGTGGGGACAGCCCCATTGAATGACTAGTGGATTCAGGAGCATAAAAATTTCACCCCTTTTAAGAACTCATAATGTATCTGAAGAGCTATCCCAGCTCCAGAGCTCCCCATGGGATTGGCTGAGGTCTTTGATAGGACTGTATCACAGCCCAAGCTTCCATCTGCACAATTCTGCTTCCTGCACTCACCTGCATGTGTTGACCCAAAGGACACACCACAATAGACCTCCTGCTTGCAAATCTGAGTCTATGTCCTTGGAGAACTTGACCTGTAGCAATAGAGGGTATTGTGGGGACCAATCCAACTGAATTTGATGGAGGGGATTCTACATTTATTCATACAAAAAGCATATATGGACCTTGACTCTGTGCCAGTCACTATTCTAGGGCATAGAACACAGCCATGAGAAAAACGCTTCTCCTGTAAACCTATTCTAGTGGGGAAAACCTAAACAAACATAATGGAACTTTAAGGGATATATGGTAGGATGAAAAAAGAAGCAGGGCAAGAGGACAGGTAGTTTGTATGTGTAGGACCCGATAGGACATTATATAGGATGGCCATATAAAAATTCTAAAGTGCCACCTGAGCAGAAAGCTGAGTAAACTAATAGAACAACCCATGATAGTATCTGGGCGAAGAATATAGCAGATAGAAGGCACAGCAAGGCCAAGGCCCTGAGGTAGAAGTGTGCCTGGCATATGCTGAGGAGAGAAAGATCAGGAACAAAGTAGGAAGGAGAGGGGTCAGACCAAATGGGCCTTGTTGTCTAAGGAACATGGATGATTCTAGGTGAAATGGGAAGACACCAAAGGGCTCTAAGTAGCCATAGTCTCATGACCAGATTTCTATTTTAAAAGGACCCTTTTGCCTCATAGGTGAGAAAGAATCTAAGAAGGACCAAGAGTGGAAGCAGAGAGGCTATCAGGAGGCTTTAGAGAGGTCTATGCCAGGAGTGAGAACTTGGGCCTAAGATTATAAACCATAACAGTTTGCCTGGGCCTGAGGTTTCTCAGGGTATACAGCAGTTTTAAGGCTAACACAAATAGAGTCTTTTGTACATTAAGTCTTTGGTCTCCCTACCTGTACTAGAGTGAAGACCTTTAAGTAAGGAAAGGAGGTCAGATCAGAATATATTCTGAAGGTTGAGCAAAATACTTAAGTAGAAAGAAAAGGTTTGGATAGTTAGGGTGGAGACAAGGTAAAGAGCTTCTGAAAGTCAGGAAAATGGGTTTGGATCATTTTCCAAAAATTAGTCTGGCATTGGTATACAGTCTACACCAGCCTTTGGAGAGACTATGACTAATGAGATCTTTCATCAGACTGTTGCAGAAAAAAGATGACTGAAGTGTTAGAACTTGATCTCACTCAACCAGAGTAGACGTAGAAGTGATGGAGGTGGTGATAGTGATGGTGACCATGACAAATAGCACAATAGAGATAGAGGTCATATTGGAGGCAGAGGTGATGAGGGTAGAGGTCATGTTGATCATGATGGGGAAAAGTTAAATAAAATTTAAAAATCCAATTTGAGGAGCACCTGGGTGGCTCAGTCATTTAATCATCCAACTCTTAAATCATCCAACTCCTAGTTTCAGCTCAGCTCATGGTCTCATGTTTCATGTGTTTGAGCCCCACATCAGGCTCTGTGGTGACAGTGCAGAGCTTGCTTGGGATTCTCTCTCTCCCTCTCTCTGTCCCTCCCCTGCTTGCTTTCTCTCTTTTAAAAATAAATTAAACTTAAAAAAATGTTAAAGGGGGCACCTGGGTGGCTCAGTCGGTTGGGCCTCCGGCTTTGGCTCAGGTCAGATCTCACGTTCGTGGGTTCGAGCCCCGCGTCAGGCTCTGTGCTGACAGCTAGCTCAGAGCCTGGAGCCTGCTTCGGAGTCTGTGTCTCCTTCTCTCTCTGCCCCTCCCCCTCCATGCTCTGTCTCTCTCTGTATCAAAAATGGGTAAAACATTTTAAAAAAAAATGTTAAAGGAACATATTGCTACCCAACCATCTTTGTTGCAAACTGACATGCGAAAACCATGTAGTAAGAGAGGTTGACACAAACTGTCCACAGACAACTATTAGACCATTCCAGTTCTTCTCGGTAAGTGACAAGAGATACAGTAAAGCCTTCATAGGCTAGAACAAGACTTTAGGAACACAAGTGCCCCTCCATCTAATCACAGAATTTCAGGGAAAGATTTTATGGAGGAAAAGAAAATACTTATTTTCCCACAAGTCATACTAATATGAGCCCATCAATCTAAGCACATAACAGCACGTGCTTATGACATAAGCCTCAGATCTTAGCCTTGTTTTGGCCATGGCCAAAGAGAATATGTCTTCAGGAGAGGTCAGCTCTGCGCAGAGTTCTGGCAGGTGTCCTTAGGGGGGATGGATTCAGAACCTTTCTAGGATGCAAATCCTGGCTCTTCTTGCTTCACATGAACTTGGGGTTCCCACCTCATCCACAACATATGCACAACACATTGCAATCATATTTGGTAATGTCCTAAATCAAGGGTCAAATCAGCATGTAATAGAAGTTGCCCCAATGCTCAAATTTTGTTTTTGATTTTTAAATTATTAAAGCTACTTTTTAAAATGTTTATTTAGAGAGGGGAGAGAGAAAGCGCGTGTGCGCACATGAACAAGCAAGCAGGGGAGGAGCAAAGAGAGAGGGAGAGAGACAATCCCAGGCAGGCTCTACCCTGTCAGTGCAGAGCCTCACACAGAGCTCAAACCATTAACCACAGGATCATGACCTGAAATGAAACCAAGAGTTGGACGCTCAATCGACTGAGTCACCCAGGTGCTTCTAAAGCTGCTTTTTAAAGAATTAAAAAAAAGCATATCCTTATACTCCAATAGTTACAACTAAAAGAACGTAACTAATAAGATAAAGGTTCATATGAATTGGATACCTTCTTCACCTTTTTTCAAGAAAGTGAGTTTCTATCTGCTTGATACCATAAAAAACACAAACTCCCAAATAATGACCAGCTTTCAGGCAGCTTATAGATCCAGAAGTAATAAGATTTTCAAACACTAAAAAGTAACTTCAATCGATTCAGAATTTAAAAATACATGTTTAATTTGGCATACCAGTTATGAAATTTCATATGCTATAAAATTATACATTCATGTTCCTAAATGAATGAGTTAAATGTAAATCCATAATTGGTGCTAAAATAAGCATTTTCCATATTTCCCTTTCTCCCAAAACATCCATTTTTATTCACTGCACCCCCCAAACATTCATTCTTCCTCCATCCCTTAGCTTTAAAATTACAGGTAACCACATATTTCTCCTACCTGAGGCAGGAGAGGTTCAAAGCCTGTAACCATGCCCTCTGAAACTACATATTTTGCAAAGTCTCAAAAATTCTCTATGTTTCACAAGATTGAATAATAAAAAGGTATTCAAAGAAAGATAAGTTGTGATACCTCCTTAAAACAACCTAGATGCCATGTATTGTATCTTTGGACTGTGGACTATGAAGATGTGCCATTTAAGAGAGAACAGTCCTATCTAAAATGCCTAACTAGAACACTTAGAGAGGGAGGGTACTGTGGCAAAAAGACAGAACCTGCAAGAAGAATTCTCCTTCTAGTGAGTATTTTTGAACAGCAATTTTGTTCATTTGTATATTTCTCTTATAAGGTTCAGATGAATTTGTCCACACCTTGTATTAATTTCTAGGATATGGATTCCCATTCTGTATTTTCAGACTATGAAATGGAATTTATTCTGCTAGATTCTCTTCATGTCTAAATTAATTCCTAGGGAATAAGTAGGTACCTCGGGTGAATTTAGCACATTACAAGTAACTATTATCTACTAGTGGAAGGGAGATAGAACTTGGGTAATTCACAACAGTGATATTATCTAAAATTTCCATTTATTTACTTTTTGGGGGATGCATGGAAAGTGATATTTCAGGCAAGGACCAGTCTTCAAGGAATTTATAGTCATGTAGTAAAATTAAGACATGTGCACCATAAACAAAGAGTCCTTAGTGACGTAAGAGCTCTATGGATAAGATGCTATGAGGACTCAAGGAATCAAATTAGGATTATAAACACATATTACATTCCCAATAAAGCATTACTTAAGTAGAAAATCTCTGTCTCTGCCTGTCTCTCCATCTGGCTCAGGTCATGACCTTACAGTTTGTAGTATTGAGCCCCATGTGGGGTTCTGCACCGACAGTGCAGAGCCTGCTTGGGATTCTCTCTCTCCCTGCCACTCCCCTGCTTATGCTCCCTTTCTCTCTCTCAAAATAAACTTTAAAAAAGTAGCCTAGAGCTTAGGTCCTCCATCCTCACCCCTACTCTCATGCTTATGAATCTGAATGCAAGAATTCTCATGTTGAACACTATCATTGTTCTTAATTGGTTGTCCTAAAAAGATTCTTAAAATATGAGAACCCATAGGAGTTCTTTCTGAGAAGTAAAAGTTCTATATACCATCATTTTAAACTCTGAGTCAAAAGTTCAGAAATGCCATAGTACAGGATTGGTGAATGTTCCTTGGGCTTAAAATAAGAAAGCAATGAAACACCACGAGAGTCTAGGAGATGCTTTGTATAACTGTATTATTTCATTTTCCCAACCTACTCCTTAGATTTGCACAAATAAAGGGAGAATAAGAGGGAAAAGTTGGATTTCATTTGAAATGAGTGAAACTGAATGAGCAAAAACTTCTACTTGTTGCCTTTTCACTCCTAGGAATTCTAAACTTCTCATTAACAATTCAGTCCAAGGGCTCCTGGCTAGCTCACTTGGTAAAGCATGCGACTCTTGATCTCAGGATTCTAAGTGCAAGCCCCAAATAAAAATGCTAAATTTAAAAAAAAAAATCTGTAAAAAAAAAAAATTAGTCTAACAGAAGTACAAATTCTCTTCCCCAAAATCTAAATATGAAGTAGTAGACATAATCCTATTTGAAAGGTAAGACGACAAAAAATTAGGCAGGTTGATTCTGCTAAAGGAGTATTAGGCTCTTTTCAAAGCTATTTAACAAAGTTATAAGATTTTGCCAAAAGCATTGTGGTGCTATTCAGAGTAAAGTTTCTAAAAATGTCATCTTGGTCTCATTTCCTGAGCTATTGAATTATGGATATATTTTGATGAATGATAAAGTATAGATGAGCTATTTAAATCTGAAATGGGTTACAATCACTTTTCAGATCTTAGTCAATGAAAGACCACTAGGTAAACACCAATGACCCTGAGCATTTTCAAATTCTAATTGTCCTTGCCCTCCTCCTGAGGAATTTGGAATATCTGTGTACAAACTAGATTCACTTTCATACACAAAGTCACTTATATTCTCTTATTGGTTTTCACAGCAAGAGAAACTGGGCGATATCTGCTTCTCCCTTCGCTATGTACCTACTGCCGGCAAGCTGACTGTGGTCATTCTGGAGGCAAAGAACCTGAAGAAGATGGATGTGGGTGGCTTGTCTGGTAAGGCTGTTATGTTTACTGGTTTGTTTATAATGCTGTTTCGTCGTGGATACCAGATGCATGGCATGCATATTGCGGCTCCTCTGTCCTTACTGATCGCTGTTTCCTTCCCACAGAGGCTGGATGCAGTCTCAGAATTTATCCCAACACAGTGCTCCACAACCCACTCTCGCTTTATTGCAATTGGTACAAAAGACGAAATCTATTTTCCTGTTTCATGGCCAGAGTATCAAGCAATCATCAGTCCCACAGCACTGAATCCCCCGCCCCCTTTTATTGCTTCTCTTGTAAAAGGCAACGCATATGACCATTTTTTTGTGAGTTTTTTCCCCCAAATCTACCTGTGACATGAAAAGTATCTTAACTAAGACTTATTTATGAGAGGGGCACCTGGGTGGCTCAGTTGGTTAAGTGACCAGCTTCAGGTCATGATCTCACGGTTTGCGAATTTGAGCCCTGCGTTGGGCTCTGTGCCGATGACAGCTCAGAGCCTGGAGCCTGCTTAGGACTCTGTGTCTCCCTGTTTCTCTGCCCCTCCCCTGCTCATGTTCTCTCTCTTTCAAAAATAAACAAATTCTGGGGCGCCTGGGTGGCTCAGTCAGTTAAGCGTCCGGCTTCGGCTCAGGTCAGATCTCACGGTTCGTGGGTTCGAGCCCCGCGTCGGGCTCTGTGCTGACAGCTAGCTCAGTGCCTGGAGCCTGTTTCAGATTCTGTATCTCCCTCTCCCTCTGACCCTCCCCTGCTCCAGCTGTCTCTCTCTCTCTGTCTCTCAAAAATAAATAAAAAGCATTAAAAAATTTAAAAAAAAATAAACATAAATTCTAAGAAAGACTTATTTATGAGGTATTTGATAGCATAATATAGTTTTTAGTGATACTCTCTTATTAAAGATGCATTATTTCAAATATAAGTAAACAACAAAACCTATTTGAGGATGAATCCCCATGGCAATTCATTTATTTCTACAGTTTATGTTGTGAGCATGGACAAGACTTCTGGATTTGAAGTTCTATATAACCCAAACTTAGTTTTATGGGTTTTTTTTTTTAAAAGAAAGTATACTCATCCTCAAACTCAAACCAACTGAAGGATTTCCACAAATGAAAGGGATTTTTTTAAATTTTCTGTTCTGTGTAATTATATTTTTAACTTTATAGTCAGTTATTAAAGTATGAGAAATTTTCTTTATATGTCATAAGGTCATCATAAATGGACTATAGTTGTCATCGTTTGTGACTGTGGAATTAGAACCAACATTACTGGCTATTCAGTGCTTTCTCTAATGAAAATATTGCAGACTTCAAAAGGTCATCCCAATGTAGCATGGTCATTTTATATTTTAACACACAACAGCTCAGAAATGCTAAGGCTGAGTTTCCACTTACTGAACGACTAATTTGTCAACCACATTCTCCTGGTATTTAAGTGTATTTCTCTTTAGAAATAAGCTGCCTGGGGAAGCTGCACTAATTCATATTACACAGACCTCACTTAAAAACTTGCTTTCATTGCTTAAAGAATAACAGCAAATTTAAAGCAGTAAGCAGTTTTCTCTGAAAACGTAAAAAAGTAAAAATCCCATGTGCCCAAGATGCAAAGTATAGGCATATATATATGCATATGTCTATACACACATGCTTTTTAGCTCTGTCCACAGATATGTCCTAAAAACAAAGACTGACCCACTGCTAATGAGCATCCTTAGCACCAGATATGGCTTGAAAATACTATCTAGTATTAGTTCTTCAATACTAAAAGAACCTGGTACTTATTAAAGAAATGGTAGTTCTGGGTACGGCACAGGAAATATACAAGCCTAGAGTATCTCATTTAACCAGAAAGCAAGGATGCTCTGAAAGAATACAGGGGTCATGTCAAAAGACTTGGAAGGCACCCCGAAGACCCTTCCACCGGCCAAAGATGTGGTCATTTGGAAACTAGTAATCTAATAAATGTAAGGTATTCAAACCTAAACCAAAAGAGCATTTAATATACAGAGAAATGTTTAGCTTTAAGAACTGTTCACTCCCAGGTAACTACTTAGTGTCCTGAGGTAGAACTTCTGACATCTCTGACCTTTCTTTCCTTTGGTTCAATGACCAAATCCCATTCTAAGTGGCTTCTTTGTATCTTCCCTCACGTGCTCCTTTTCCAACTCCCATGCCAACTATCTCCTCATCACGTACATCCTGTGCTCCCCCAACCTCCCTTCCCATCCATCGCATTCCCTTCAACAGACTTCCAGAAGCAGCTTAACCATGAAGCCAATAAAACTTCAGCATCCGTCATTTGTTTCTCCTTCTTCCAAGGTCCTAAAAAGGAGTTCCCACGATGCCTGATATTTCAGACACGATTTGTCAGTCACAGTCTGGGTCTCTGACTTCTATGCCACCATCCATCTCTTTTTGTCTAGCGGCATCTGAGAGACTGCAGGCATTTCTGAGATTTAGTTAAGAACGGAAGTTAGGTCTGGCAGAATACATTTATAGAACTTGTAATCACTTCCGTGTGTAATTGGGTTATTGGTGGCTACTGGGGAAGGAAGGGCTGCTAGGAGGACTTCCACCACCCCCTGCACCAACTCAGCACTGTGACGCTAAGGGCCAAGGCCAGAGTTCACATGTACTTTAGCATTCATCATTTTCTATGAATCTTTTCTTCTTTATGTTCTTTAGTTTCTCAAATGTCAAACTACATTTGCTAGAATTGGCTAGTTAATTGAATCAAAGGGGGCTGTTTTGCTAGGATCTAAAATTACAGTAGCTTCAGGACACACACACCCTGGGTCTACCCCTATATTTGAATTACCTGGAACTATTTTATCTAATTATTAAATATTAAGTAAGGATATTTCAAAACTCCTAATCTCAAGGGCTCTGCCTGTGAAATTAAGTCAATCACTCAGATCTACACGACATAGATCCTTCCAGACTGCGTCCCACCGTATTTCTATAATTTAACCAAACTGACCGGCACAGAGTTCTTCAAACAGATCATGTAATTTGCTGCTTCCACTCTTTGCTTAAGTTATTTCCTTCACCTGGAATTCTTCCTTCCAATATAATGCCTGGATAAATGCTATCCATTCCTCAGGCCAAGCTTAAGTCTTATTTTCTCCATCTAGTGAACAAATATATGGTGTTTCCCTAACTTTGTATTAGGCATTGTTCTTAAACTAGATTCTTATCAGTGGATAATGAGCCAAAAGACCTTGCCCTAGTACAGCTTACATTTTAATTTGGAGAGAAAGGAAGCCAATAAATAAGCATGTAGTATGCCAATAAATGCTAAGTGCTATGGAAAAGTGAAGCAGGGAAATAAGGAATAATGAGCAGTGGTTGTAAACAGGGTGGTCAGAAAACCTCATAAGTAAGTAACATTTCAGCAACATCCTGAAAGAGGTGAAGAGGTGAGCCATGGAGCGTCTGGGAAAGAGAACATTTTGGGTGCAGGGACTTCATAAGGTCTTTTCTGATCCATTCCAATAGAACACGTCTTTCCCTTTTTAAAATGGCAACAGCAGTTTGTTTACACCCTTCAAACGTCACCCTTCTCTCTCACTCGACTGTGCTCTGTATTTGGATCTCCCACAATGCCCTCACTGACTGGTAGCACGGAGCGTAGCTGCTGAATGAATAATCAATTATTTACAAAGGAGCTATGGCCTGATAAAAACAAGTCTTGCATTTCAAATTTGTTTAACCTACTTACCACTGAAATAACTTTAAGAACTTGGATGGTCTGTCTCAAAGTAATTTGACCTATGTCCGAGGAGACCAAAATTATATAATGAGCTCATTCCAGGTAATTCAAATGTTTAACTACATTTGCTGGAAATGGCTTGTTAATTGGAACCAAAGTGGGTTGTTTTACCTGGGTGGTAATTTGACACTGTTTAAGTTCTTTATAGATAATGCAACTAAGGCCCAGAAAGCTAAAGTGGTTGTAATAAGAGGATCATAGCACCATAAAGGTAAAGCATCGGATCCGGCACACCCAAGGGCTCACTAAATATCCTTATAATTTTTGCTATTAGTAACTTTGTGAAATCTTGGGCTAAATATGCAACATGTGAAAGCAACCATGTAACAGTGTAACCAATCATTTGATCAAATGGGGAAAAGCAGAAGTTTCTTTGTTTAATAGGATTGGCTGGTCAGTTAAGGCAAAATGATAGCAGACCCATGTTTTGCAGAGAGCAGTGCAATACCTTGAGTTCAACAAGAAATATTGGCAAAAAAGGAATAAAAACGTTAGTTTTTCTTACTATTGGAGAAAGTCAAAATGCATTGCATTAAGATTTTGACTCTATCATATACCCACCTAGAAGTTCATGCAAATCCCATCCCTCCTTACAGTGACAAATCTGACAGGGTCATTCACATGTCCACAGCAAACCTTTACACTTGCATGTTTAATATTCCAATTCTCAAGTCTTTGTGAGCAACACCTAGAGTTTCTGAATCTAGCTATTTGTACTGAAATCTTGAATCTTGTAGGCTGCAAGACTGTCCTTTAGGAATAAGTTGGTAAAGTAGAAAATGAGTTGGTTTATTGCCCCATACTTCGGGGGGAGGAATATTAAGCCTTCTGCTTAGTAACTGCTTCTCAATATCTTCACAGCCTTTTATACATCTGCATGCTTGGTGTAAGTTTCTCTTCGAATAAAGGTTATCCCTTTGTGAAAACTGAGGGAGTTTGAACAGTGTCTTGGCCCAGTTAGGCCATTATAATGATACCATAACCTGCGTATCCTCAATGGAAATTTATTTCTCATAGTTCAAGATCAAGACACCAGCAGATTCAGTGTGTGGTGGGAATCAACTTCCTGGTTCATAGGTGGCTGTCTTAGTTTTGGGTCTTCACATGGCAAGAGGAGCAAGGGAACTTTCTGGAGTCTCTTTTATAAGGGCAATAATCCCATTCATGAAGGTCCCACTCTCACAACCTAATCATTTCCCAAAGGTCCCACCTCCAAATACTATCATATCAGGGATTTGGTTTCAACATAGGAATTTTAGGGGGACACTAACATTCAGTCTACAGCAGAGAGCTCAAAGAAATAGAAAGCATTAGAAATGTTGAAGATTCTCAAAGACATAAGGTAATAGGTCTTGTATTTCTGAGCTGTAAATTTTTTAATATTCAAATTTATACCTGTGCAGACTCTCCAGTTACCCTCAAGGAGTAAATACCTTCTCTTACCTGAATCTCTCATCCCTGTTTATGTTACAACTGCATTTCTCACTTGTTTTTTGTTTGTGTGTATCCTTCTAAGCATGTGTGTGTGTGTGTGCGTGTGTGTGTTGGGAGGGGAAGCTGTCAAACCAGAAATTTAAGACTTCTAAGTACAGCTTTAATGAGCAATTTCAAAACTAAGTTCATTTGGATTTTATAGCATAAATTAGAATTTTGAAGGTTTTCTAACCTCAGGATATAGCTACTTGAGGAAAACACCAAACTTCTAAATCAGCAAGATGGAAGCTTTTCAAATTTCCATTAGGTCAAAATTTTTCATCTTAAATCTGATTTTTTTTAATTCTTAAGTCATTAAAACATAGTTATAGAATACTTTCTAGTTTAGAAATCCTTTCTAACTTGGTTGTCTCATGTGGTTTTTAAGATGGACCTCTGAGGTCGTTTCTGAGGGCATTATTCTCAGAAAATTGAAGCTTAGAGACATTAGATAATGTCCATAAATCATCTCATTCCCCGTCTGACACATCAGAGGTGTTCAATACTGGCAACTGCTTTTGTTGTTACTGACATTCAAAGTCACCTGATCTGCAGACGGCATGGCTGGGACTGAAGCCCAGATTCTGATTCTCAATGCAAAATGTCTCAAAGACCGTTCCATTTCCCTCTTTCCCCGCAAGTACCACATAGTCCTTTTGAAATTTTTCTAAGTGGTTTGTACTGCTGAGAACCATGGAAAATAGATAAGAGGCAGAAGGGTGTCATCCTGTCTCTTTGTCACCTAAATTGTGAAGTGAACAACAAAAGCACATCAAGCACGGCAACAAGAAGGTGCTGGGAAACTATCGATGAAGGACCGGAATCAGAAGCACCTATTCCAGCAGTCTCCTAAAGGTCCAGGAGCTAGAGAAGTGGCCCGGAGATGGGATCAAGTCAGGGACATCCTAGCAGAGATGTGGAGGAAATGTTCTCCCTCATCCTCTTTTTCCCTTTCACTTTCCACCTACGCCCTAACCCCAGTCTTTTTCCTGGTCATCCCCAGTCCTCTCTTATTATTGTGGAATTTGTACTGTGAAAAGCTAAGGGTAGGGCTATAGGAGAGATCCCCCAGAGCACAGAAGTCCCCAAGAGAAAGGGCAATGAAATTCACAAATGGCAGCAACCACTTACAGGAGATGAGGAAGAAAGCGGATTTGTGGTGGTAAAGGAGCCCCACCCCTTCATAGGAGACTGCTCGTGTGTGGGGTTGAGCCACTGAGACCTAAGCCAGTAAGATTTCCTCTGCCAATCCCACCCAACCCTTCATACCTGTATGGATGCTGTTCTTCAAGATACGCTTTTGAAATTGCTCATAGATCTGTCTTATCAATACTGTTCTAGAAATATAATTTGGAAAATAGAGCCAATCTAAATATTTGAAGTCACCTAGGAAAAAGTATCTCATCCAACCTTGGGAACCAGTAAATTCCACATAGAAACCACAGATGAGTAGAGGCAGATCATTCTTTCAGGCACAAGTAGGTAGGTACATAGAATATCACATCACATAAGGATAGGATATTCTATCCATATGACAATCACCCCATCGTCATGTTAAAATTTAAGATTTCAAGGACTACCTCAGACCAAACTAACTGAACATCAAGGGGGTGGGAACCTGGAAACTGTATTCTTAAAGTCCCCCCCCATGTTATTCTTATGTCTCTTAAAGTTGAAAACAATACTTTATAGAAAGTGTAAAGAGAGTGTTAGCTGAAACCAGGGAGGAAAACATATTGCAGTATCTAAATGTATCATATCAACATGTTGTATACTTAAACTTATACAATGTTATATGTTAATTGTATCACAATAAAAAAGTTTTTAAATAAAACTACTTTAGTGGCTTAAATGCTACGCTATAATTTTAGCTGAGGTCAAGGTCACCCAAATTCCAAGTTGGAATTTTTTCTTGTCAGTGATGCAGAATTTATCCTTTGCCTTAGAGAGTGGAATTTCCTTAAATGAGAAGTTCTAGTTATTTCATCAGCCCAGTATCCTTTCTTGAGAAATATTTTGTCCACATGTCTAAACTTATCTGTCCTTCCATTGGTGCTAAAAGCATGACAAAGAAAACCACTCCAACCTCAAGTGATTTGAGCTAAAAGTCACTAGGCTGGGAGCTGAGCCAACAAATAAAGTGGCAAAAACCTATTTGAGCCAATTATATGGGGATATATAAACTAATTGGCCATGATATCAGGGTCAAGAAACAATATGCAAATGAGTTGGCATTTTGAGATAACGGGATAGGAATATGCATAAGTTAGGTGTGATGTCAGAAGTCTTCATCATAATTTTAGGCTTGGATGTTGTAATATAAATTTCTATGGCACTTGAAGGGGTGCCTGGGTGGCTCAGTCGGTTAAGCATCCAACTTCGGCTCAGGTCATGATCTCGTGGTTTGTGGGGTCGAGCCTTGCATCGAGTTCTGTGCTGACAGCTCAGAGCTTGGAGCCTGCTTCAGATTCTGTGTCTCCCTCTCTCTCTCTGCCCCTCCCCTGCTTGCACTCTGTCTCTTTCAAAAATAAATAAACATTAAAAATTTTAATAAATTTCCATGACACTTCAAACACTCAGTTACAATACTGATAAAATAATCTAAATCCCAAATATGTGAACAAGCTGATCTGGAAACAAATAGGAATGCCAAATCTTTAAGCTGGATATTCAAACTTGAGTTATTAAAAAGGGTTATGTTAACATTTGATGCAAGTTGAGACCTATGCACAGTAACCACAGGATGGGCGGAGATGCTGTAGCTGAAGGGAAAACAGTGGCTGTGACGAAATGCGAAGAGCAGACATGGGGTGTGGACTAGATTTGAAATCAAGAAGCAAGTGATAGGCTGGAATGGGTTAGTTCAGAACAGTTAGCACAAAAATGCCTCAAGAAGTCCTTTAGCCAGCAGGTCCGTATCCGATCGTCCAACAAATAGTATTCGCATCCCCACTGTGTGCCAGGCAGCATACCAGTCCTTGGAAACACAAGTAAAAATAACAGCAGACACTGGCATAGCACAATGTGAGCCAGACCTTGTTCTCCACACTTTATATTTGTTAACTGATTTAATCCCATTACAACCCGAAGAGGTGGAGACTATTTTTAACGCTATTTTTGATGGAACTGGAGAGGTAAATAACTTTCCCAAGATCACATAATTAGGTGTTGGCAGAGTTACAGTGGCAACCCAAATAGCCTCAGACTTCATAAATAAAACAGGACTTCTAGGTCCTTATCCTTTCTCATCAGGTTTAACCTGGAGAACAGATGGCTGAACATGGTAGAGTTCCAGAGATGGCCAAGACATTCTACCTGATCCACAATGGCTTTAAACAGAAACTAAAATTTCATCATGGAAGCCACTACTATAAATTAGTGTGTTGACTGTTTAATTAGTTTTGGGTTAGACCGCAAAGACAAGATTAATGACTCCCTAAAGATCAGACAACAAATATTAATAGATTTCCAGGCTGAAAGGAGTATCTCCATTTCTTTCTTGCATACAGATTGGTATTTATTTTAGTGATAGAGTCTTTGTTCACTAAGGAAGATGACATGCAAAACTATAGTTTCAACTGTACCACGGGCAGAAGTGGAGGGGTGTTACTAAGACAATATGGAAGAAAGTCCACATCTAAGGATTTGTATGCCTATCAGGTGGTAGAGAAAGACCAAAATATTTTACCTTCTACTCAATTTTATCAAGGGTTGATTCTGGAAGACAGTGTGTAATATTACTGGGGAAAGGGGGCAATATGATCTTCTAATACAAAAGCTTATTACCCTTGGTCAAGTGCTACGGTGCTCTGGGAGCCAAAAATCACATTTAAAAAGCTCTGAAGAAATTAGAGTTGCAATTGATGACTTACCAGGAAAATAGAACTTGGCTGAAAAATGTTAACAAGAGAAATCCACAGATGGAGAAATAGAAATAGTAAGTTCCAAAGAGGTTTGTACTAAGACATTTTTACTAGTCACCTTGAAACTCTCCATTTTGAAAGTAACAAATGTTTCCAGTCATTGAAATCCAAGCTCAGAATATAATGAAAAGATCTTGCTAGGCTGAGTAAGCCAAAATAGGATAGATGAGCTTCAGTGTGGGCAAGCTTAGAAATAATGCAGTGAAAGGAAAGAAAAAAAAATCAAATTAGTATCAAATAATAAGATCAATTATAAACCAAGAAAAAGGTCACATAGAACCATCCACTGAAGACGTTCACCAAATACACAGCTACAACCAACCAGGCTTGGTGCTGTCACGGAATTATTATAAATACAAGAGAGGGGAAAGCTCATACACATGTGGAGTACACGTAGTTATGGCCGCACCTCAAGGATGGACGGTTTAGATGACCAACTGCCAGAAGAAGTGACTAAAACAGAGGGATGAAAGGGCTCTGAGGACAGGCTTAGAAGATTGGGACTTTGTAGTCTAGTAAAGGAAAGCTAAGCAAACATATGATTAAAGTCTTAAAATCCTGACAGGTAGAGCTATGGTAATACCTACCTTTTATCACATCCCACAATGCTAGAATTAGGAAGTGACCTTGATGTTTGAAAGAACACATAAAAGGAGAGCCATTCAGAATGATCTCAATGATCTCATCTTTCTACTAAAAAATGCTTTGTCAAATTTTCTTTGCAATTGAATAGTAAAAACTTTGTTACTCTAGAAGATGGAATGGGTTGAGATAACTGTATAAACCTGTTTTGAGTTATAGACTTAAAAGGGGGACATCTCTAAACCTTTATTTTGTGTTGTGCTATAGGACCCCCATGCCTTAACATGGGTAACCATCAGAAACATATCCCACAGCTGTCTATCTCCCTAATCCAACCCTGAATGACTGCATTTGTGTCCTTGAATTGACCATTCTATCCTCTGCTCTCTATCCACTAAGCAAGAAATAGGGAAGGTTATATTTTCTAATAGGTGATTGTGTTGACAAGATTAGAGCTCCATAACATTCCTGGTTTTTTTTAACTACATTTGGTGAGCTTCAAGAGATTTGATTATCCATACCTGGTAGAGGTTTGCTAATAAGGCTACGAAAAATATATATCAAATGTTCACCATTTTTCTCTTCTAAGAGGCTCTAAGATTCCCTTTAGGCTACAACAGTTGACAAAAATGGAAAATACTGTTGGGTCTTAAACAGTGGCAACAATGCTCAGAGAAATTAACATCGAAAACAATCATTAAAAAATTGGTCTTGATTTTTTCAGAAGTAGAAAAGACTATAATATACTATACATATGCCATCCTATAATCCTATATTCCTGATCTCCACTATAAACTTATCACTGTGCTCTCTCCCTCTTCTTCAGCCTTGCCACCTGCTGTATCACGAGCTACTTGGGGAGCAGGGATGGTTTCTACCTACGTTTGCCTTCTCAGAAGCCCCTAGTACTTATGTTAGAGGAACAGATCTCACTGTCCCCTGCCTGAACAACCAGTTTTGAACCTGCCAATTCTGCCACTCCGGTTGTTTTGGGTTTTTTTGGTTTTTTTGGTCTCCATCTTCTAACTGATCTGACTTAATTTTTTTCACTAACGAAATCCTCTTGACATCACACAGAATATACTATACTATTAGAATAGAAGTAGTAGTATAATATACTATTATTTAATAGAAATAGCTAATAAGTAGAATCAGAAATATAATTCTTGAAATTATCACTGTCATTTTCATTTTATTCTTTCCTTCCCTCACCCCCTTTAGTAACACACACACAAACACACACACACACACACACACACACACACACACACACACACACTGAAACAGATGATCTCTTAGGGGGTAAAGGGAAGGGGACCCAGAAATGTACACATTACCATAGTTATTCCTCAATGACATTCATAAAGACATTTTCCAAAGACAACAAAAATGGTCCACTAGTCACATCTTTTGCCCAGCAGGAACAGATAAGACCATGAATCATCATCTTACTTGTTCACTGCTTTATAGACTGACTCCTTATGAAGAAAGTCAAAGACCAGAGCAGCCGATTGCCTTTTTGAATTGCTGAAGACCTAACTTTTACTGTCTATCCTTCTTTTTTTAAATATTTTATTGTCAAATTGATTTCCATACAATACCCAGTGCTCTTCCCCACAAGTGCCCTCCTCCATCACCACCACCTCTTTTCCCCCCTCTCCCTTTCCCTTCAACCCTCAGTTCTTTTTCAACATTCAATAGTCTCTCAAGTTCTGCATCCCTCTCTCTCCCCAACTCTCTTTCCCTCTTCCCCTCCCCCTGGTCCTCCATTAGGTTTCTCCTGTTTTCCTGTTAGACCTATGAGTGCAAACATATGGTTTCTGTCCTTCTATGCCTGACTCAAACTATTCCAAAAAATAGAAATAGAAGGAAAGCTTCCAAACTCATTCTACGAAGCCAGCATCACCTTGATACCCAAACCAGACAGAGACCCAGCCAAAAAAGAGAACTACAGACCAATATCCTTAATGAATACAGACGCAAAAATACTCAACAAGATACTAGCAAATCGAATT
>NC_043709.1:37638186-37711650 GCF_006229205.1 Suricata suricatta | reverse complement strand
TAGCCAAAGTTATATTGAAGAAGAAAACCAAAACGGGAGGCATCACAATCCCGGACTTTAGCCTCTACTACAAAGCTGTCATCATTAAGACAGTATGGTATTGGCACAAAAACAGACACATAGACCAATGGAATAGAGAACCCAGTGCTGTCTATCATTCTTAGTGATCCCTAGAAAATGAGGAGGCTTCTAATTTTTTCTCCTAAAAATAAAGAATTTTAGGAGTTTACTTAGGAAATTAACTCTTTAACTTGAAAATATGAATTATGTACTAGTGTAACTGCTTTGACCCAAAACCAAAGCAACACCTTTGATGGACTTAAACACACAGATTTCAAACTGACCTCAGCCAACAATTTGATCGTGTAATTCATTGTCCCCCATGAACCAAAAAGATTGGAATGCAGATTTAGTGACCACATCGTTGCAGAATACTTAGACACAGGGACCTGTGAGATTTCATGGGTATCTACCATTTTTTCTTAATACAATTTTCATATCCTCATTAAGGAAACAAATGGTTTCACAAATAGTACTGTTACGATATTTCCTTATATTTTTAGTTTTAAAATTATAGAAAAGTTTTAGTTAAAATAACCTATAATCCTATCACTTACTTAAATATGTAAGGTAAAAATAAATCTCCCAATGAGTCCTTCTAATCCCTTCCCATTCAGGGAGAGTTAACTGCCTCAAGGAAACAATTTGAAATTGCAGCTATAGACTTTCTTTCCTGCTTTATATAAATCATACTTACTTAAATATGTGCATTTTGTAAAAATGGGATCTTATCAAATATATTCTGTACTATTTTTTCCACCCAACAACATAGAGCAGAGATCCTTCCAGACCCTCATAGAGATGTGCCTTACTTCTACTACGTGCTTAGCACCCTTTGTTTGCATATATCATGATATATTTACTAATCCCCTTGTAAACACAATTCTATGAGGAAAACTACTTAACTTCAAAGGACTTGAAGAACTAAACAGAAGAATGATGTGCTCCTGGACAGGAATATAATACAGTAATGATGTCAGTTCCTTCCAAGTTAATATTAGATGCTGTAAGTGGAGGTAAGACAAGTGACCACTTTCTTTTTGGAAGAAAGCAGAGAAGGCATTAATAGCCCTGTAATACAAAGAGGTCCAAGAGCATCAAAAAGAAGGGGGAAACTGGAGGAAACTTCCCATTTTTTAAACAGTCTTGAAATTCCTATTGCTGCTTCTCTTACTGGCTCCTGTTGCCAAAAGCTAAAATATTATATTTATATAGTCTCATCATGCCTCCAAATAAGAAAGGATTTTAAAGTAAGATGCAATTACCCTCAGTTCAAAACCTAAAAAATGCTCTGCTCATAAAGAAAACTTCAATTGATTGCAAAGAGTACAAAAATAAATCAGGTCATTAGCTTGTAGATTTTCAGATTTTCATCAGCTATATTTATTTGCAGAAGTTTGAATCCATTAAAATACTCATTCCAGCAGCATTATTTTGATACTAAGTTGAAAGTATTAGAGTCCCTAAAGTCAAAATAAAAATGTATACCTTTACAAAAGTCCAAGCAATATTTAAGAGAATTTCTCAATTTCTAGACTTTGTAAAACTGTTTAAAATTTGAAAACTGTGTATATTAAATGTTGCAATTCCAAGTATTTAGAAAATACTCTTTAAAAAATGAATTTTTTCCTGAATTTTACAGTACCTTCTTTGCATGCAGTGAAAACATGATAAATGAAATTAGCCTAAAGAGCTTATTATATTAAAGAGAAGCTTTCATTTACTATAATTAGAAATCTATTTTAATCTTAACTGAAAGATGTGTTCATGTTTTGTAGGAGAATTTCACTAAAATTTTCTAAAAAATAGTCTACTGGCTGAGATTTTAAGAGGCAACGAATGCTTATGAATTATGCAAGTCTGAACTTTCATTTTAATAACTTCATTAAAATATAAAAACCTTAAAAGCCTCCCAACAGGAATTTAACTTTATAGAAATGCTTTATACGTGCCCTGACCTTGCCAAAAGGCATGCCTAAGGCACGATTTAACTGTTATTACAGGGCAAAGCCTAATAATAAATACCTATCTGAAAATGCCAGTATTTGTCCTTGCCTGCGTGGCCTCCAGGAGAGCTGCAACTCAGCCATAAACGGACCCTCTCCTGTGAGACAGCAGGAGGCAGCAGACAGGGAACAGCAACTAGTATTGGAAAACCTAACCTTTCTGATCTCGGTCTGTTCATCTCTGCAACTGCGGTATCCAGGGCAGCAATGTGGCTGCCTAAGCAAATGAAGTAATGTCAGATGCAAGCTAAGCTGACAGCACTGTATCAATGCTGATTATTTCTAAGCCAAAGACAGTTCTGGGTTAACTACTTTCTTCACCGTCTCCTGGTGCCTAGAAAATATGTTCTTATATGGCTAAATATTCCAATGCAACTCCATTACTTGGATGGCAGTCATCTGCTTAGACTAACTTAACCAAGGAGAACACTTAAGGCTAACCAGCAAACTCTGCTTCTCCTTTCTGTTATTTGGCCATAAGACCCAGCTTATTTTATAAGAAATTAGACCAACAGTATATTTGTCAGGTAGTATATTTCTACCACCTTCAACTCCTGAATTCATTTCTTTGAATCTAAGACACCAGAGTTGTCTTCCAAGTGTTGGTTTTTTTTTTTTTTTAATAACTGGCCCAAGACAAACACAGCTAATTGGGCCAACAAATAGGAATCAAGAGAAAAGAACAGAGCCTCAGACATCCTAATTATCAAGTTAATGCCTGGTTGCTGGACAAACTCTCCATCTTTCTAAAAGGAAACACCGCAAGATGCAACCGCCGTTGCTATGTTAATTTCACTGTAACTAGCTGGCCTGGCCCCAAAACAACTCCCGCTGGTCTTTCCAAATGATGGCGACCAGCTAATGAATCCCTTCTTGGATACAACAGGAGTCTGCATTCGTTGCCCACTGTTGCTGCTTAATTGAATGTCCAATGATTCCAACTTTCTCTTGCTCTATAAATTCTCAAATCTCCACAGATAGTAACAGCAAAAACAAGAGAAGTAACCGTGTGAACCCTCAAATGCTTGTGGTCCTTGGACTCTCTTAAACTTGTTTTCCTCCAACTGAAATTTCCCTTTCTGCTTCAACCACATCCCCAGACGATGCCCAGCCTGGCATGTTAAAAAATGGAAAACTCTGGTTGGATTATGCAGCTACTCTTCAGTCTTCACCTTAAGTCAAGTGAGTTGCTCCAACTGCCAACACAAAAAGGAGGTCATTTAAAATACTCTCAAAGAAGTAGGTGAGAAACGAAAAAAACCAACCAAACAAAACTGTTGTGCATTGCCCCACACCTGGTGCTCTGGTCTGCTAAGTAACTGCTAACTCTGCCCACATAGGTCCAGCTCAACATTACCACTCTCGAACAACCAGCCACTCTCACCCAAGGTTACTAAAACCAATTGTTTTGGAAACATTTTCTGTGAAGCTATGAACCTGACAAGTATCTATATTCCAGACTCCAGGGATCAAAGTGTCAGAGTGTCACAGGATGCTAAGGCAGATATGAATACAAAACTAGGACATACATTCCAGCCTGATCCTCAAATTGAAAAAAACTGTCTATAAACATATTGCAATCAGGGGTACTTCTATTTTTTTTTTAAATAAAGGTATCTTCAGTTATCCTGCAATAAAGTTTAACAAAAGCAGAATTAAAGTATTTTGGAAATTTAGGTCAAAACTAAAGAGAAAAATACTATCCTCAAGCCAAGTTCTATCAATCTATATATTAATCTATGTATGCATATTTAAAATCAATTTGCCCACACACAATTTTAACCTAGATTTTGATTCTTATAACTGCCACTTGAATTTTTTAAAAATCTAAATTAGTTCAGTCATCTTTCATGTTGTAAGAGCATCTAGTAATTCAAGCTACTAGAACATACTATTTGCTTGTAAGCAAGCTACAGGAATAGGATTTTTTTTTTATCTTGAGTAGGTCAATGAGCAATAACACATTTCTTTCTTTGTATTTCTATTCCACTACTATGGTGTGGGTGGTTCTTGTCATTGCCTAACTTCCCATTTAACTTTCAAAATGATTTCATCAGAAACGTGAAACAGCAGTGAGATCTTATTACCAACTGAGATTGTTCATTTCAAAGATGACATTCCGGTAACAAAGCTTCTATACCTGACCCTGAGAAGTCTGGAATGTCACACTCATTTCTGGAAACACACTTAAGAGGATAGACATTGGTTTTCTGAAGCAAATCCAAAGAGAAATTGGGGTCATGCAGAAGGCAGATACAGTCTTGGTTGAGGGACTGTTTAAGAAATTGGAGCTGGTAAGGCTACCGAAGGGAAGACACAAAGGACATGATAGCTGCCTGCCAACGAGTGGAGGAAGAGGTGAACTCACTCTTGTTAACTACAGAGATCTGACCTGGGATCAGTGGAAGGAAGCAATGGAGATCCATACTGGGTTCTTTCAGTTTCAGTGCCTAAGCAGAGGCTAGCAGCGGATTTAGCAGAAACACTGGGTTGGGATGGTGCCCTATTGAGCTCCATAGGTGATTCAGTTAACCCGATAAATACCTGGAATCTCATTCTAGGTGAGAACTGAAGCTCTAAAAAAATCACTCCCAGCTTGAAGTTAATACGAGTACAGGGGCGAGCACAAAGCCAAATTCATTCCGCTACGAGCCATTATTTTACTCTAATTCCTTTAAAAAAAAAAAAGTAAGGGTGAAAGCCTACTGGTGAGGATGATGATAAATAGTTATCATCTAGTCAATGCTTTTGTTTTTATTTAATCCTAATCATAATCCCATGAGGCCAATATTATCCCCAAATGCAAATGAGAAAACTAAGGGTTGGAAAAGTTAAGTGACCTGCTCAAGGTCACAGAGTGGATAAACGGCAGGTCTCCACGCTCGCTCCAGCTGCGTCTGTTACCTAAGCCCGTCTGCTTACCCACTACATTCCACTGTCTAGACTGTGCGCACTGTAATTTCAATTGGCCATAATCCCCAAACCATAGAAACCTCAACCCCAGAAGATAATAAATGCTTTTAAGCTGCAGAATGATCGTCCGTTGACTCACAATTAATACCCTCTATAGATTGTTTTGACAAAGTAACGATACCCAACTGTGCCTGCAAACGCCAATGCATGAAATCCCTGTGACTTCGCAGATAAACAGCAAATGCCCTAATGAGCAAAAAAACTGCTCTTTATTCATTTTTGCTGCTGTTTCTTATTTCTGCTGAAAAATAATGTCCAGAAGGAATCGGTGTTCTTTTCAACAACTTAAAAGAAAACAAAGGTTAGTGTTTACACGTTCCCATAATACAAAAAAGACTGAGCAGGCAGCAGTGAGCCGTGGCCTCCCAGGGGGAGACAGTCATATGCAGCGGTGAGTGCCCGGGCAGCTCTAATTTACTTTTAATCATTTCAGAAGTTGTGCCTCAGAGGTATGAGCTAGAAAGCTTCACAGCATCTTGCCTTTTTTTCCTGGCTCTTTTTTTTTTTTTTCCAGTTTGGCGAAAAGTAGCAAGCAAGCAAACACACCTGTACAGAACTAATTTAAGTGTTTGCTTCTCTAGGAAACGTCCCCAGATATTCTAGTCCCGTCCTTATTATTCTGTGTCTATCTTTACACTGTTCACATATTTCACTTGGTCACCAACTTGTCTTCCTTTGACTGTGTCCTATAAAGACCTTCTCTCATTTCTAAGACTGGGTGCTTTAATCATCAGGGTTGCCAGACACCTATTTATTCCTTTCTCTGTGTTCCCGCGCCATGCTGAAGTTATCCCTTGCCATGATTTGTCACACACTTTTAGGTATCTGTGGCTCTTTCTCCGTAAATTCCTTTTGCCAGAGATCTGACCATTTTTGTAGCACCATCACCTGGCATTTCCTAACACACAGTAGGCCCCATAGGGGTTGAAATTAAATGTAAATGCACTTTTCATTTTATCCCCCATGTTGAGCTTATCATATGAACTGAAGTGAATTGAACTGAATTAGAACAAATTGAACTGAATAATTAAGGCATTAGTATGTTGCAATTATCCAGATTATATTTATAGAAAATTGATTGACACAGCCTAGCTATGATGTGAGAGTCTAATGATCAATACCTCCTAGGATTACCTATTATGTTACCACAGAATCTTTGGGCAGTAATCTTTAAAATGAAGCCTAGGCTGACTGACTCAGTCAGTGGAGCATGTTACTCTTGATCTCGGGGTTGTAAATTTGAGCCCCACATTGGGTGCAGAGATTACTTAAAAATAAAATCTTTAAAAAATAAAATGAAGGGGGCACCTGGGCCACTTACTTAGTTAAGCATCCAACCTCGGCTCAGGTCATGATCTCACTGTTGGAGAGTTCAAACCCCACATTAGCTCTGTACTGTCAGCACAGAGCCCGCTTTGGATCCTTTGTTCCCACCCCCCCCCACCGCCCCTCCCTCTCTTGCCCATGCTCAGTCTCTTGCTCTCAAGAATGAAAATATTTTAAAAATAAAATATAAAATAAAATAAAATGAACGCTGAAATAGATAATCATTTTTACCTTAAATCATGACTGACACAGAACTCACTCTAGAAGTCAGAGAGATGCCAGCTCTGTCATGGTCTTATTTTTCACTTGCGCGGAATAAATTTGCATTATCACGTTTTTAAGCCACAGTTGTGGTTTTCCAGGAATCACTGTAAGCAATCAACATGCTCCTTTCCTAAGGAATTCGTTTGGTTACAATTAATAATATCATCCATCCATCGGGATAATTTGGGTCGCATCAACTGCAGTATACAGTAAACACAGAGCAAATAAAGCAGCCAGAGTGCCCCCAGCTAGCTCAGCTCCACAGCACTGCTCCCAAGCCTCCCGGAGGAGCCCCCGAGTGTGTGGGTCACGCCCCAACAGGGGCGGCGCTGTGGCTCCAGGCCTCCAGTCTTAGTAAAGGTCTGGTTATTTTTGTTCTTCTAATAATAAGTAGAAATTCTAATATTTTTATTCCCTTTTACAGGCTAAACATCCATCCGTTCTTATTCTTTGCATGACACTGTGAGACCTGACCAACCTGGCTTTAACTCCAAACTGAAGACCACAGGAGTTTTCTAGTTTATAAATCAAAACCCTCCAGCCAGCCTACATTCTCTTTTCTTGTCTCACCTCAGATAGAAAATTGTATCACATTGTTTCAATTTTCCTTCCTTTAAAAAAAAAATTCAATTATTCATAAACCCAGAAAAATGGCACACCACAGTTTACCAATGTGGTGTATCATTTTTATATAAAAATAGTATGTTCCAATAAATGATACACCGTTCATAAATTTCAGAGATAACACCATGACTGTAAAACACACACATAGAGAGATTAAAGCCAGGTTGGTCAGGTCTCACAGTGTCATGCAAAGAATAAGAACGGATGGATGTTTAGCCTGTAAAAGGGAATACTTGGGTGGCAGAAAAGCTGTTATAATTATTTGAAGAACTGTCCTAGGAACAGAGATATGAAGTCATGTGTTCACCAAATATGTATCCAACACCTACCTGCTAAGTATTGTCAGCTAGGAGCGGGAGATACCAAGATGAGTAAAACGTGATGCCTGCCTTCAAGGAGCTCAGAGCCAGGTCAGGGAGAGCCACTGAGAAAGAAACCTTGTATGCTACTTAGATTGGGAGTTCACAACTTTTTTTTTCTGTAGAGGATCAGAGTAAATATTTTAGGCTTTGCAGGCCTCAAGGTCTCTTATGACTATTGAATTCTGTCCATGTCACATGAAAACAACCACAGACAATATGTAAAGAATACATGTAGCTGTGTTCTAATAAAACTTTATTTGCGGACACTGACATTGGAATTTCATATAGTTTCACATCTCATAAATTCTTCCTTTGACTTTTCCCCCAAGCCTTTAAAAATCTAGAAACCTTCTTATCCCATGCCCACATAAACATGCAGCGGCCAGTAATCCGGTGGGCTCTGATACAGAGTAACAAGAGTCTACTGGAGCTCAGAGGCAGGGTAGGCAACCCCAGCTGGGGGAGGGGGGGGGAATCATGGTGGCTTCCTGGAGAGATAACAGCGTGAAGGAGTATGCAGCTCAAGAGGACAGGCCCAAAGGACAATATAAGCAAAGACACAGCTTGGGGAAGCAGATTGGGAAGTCCAGATGAACCACAAGCAACGTAGTTATAGTGGTAAAGGGTGAGCAAGGATGTCAAAGACAGACAGGTGGACCGGATCAGGGAAACTGCACTTTATGTTCTGGACGTAGGAAGCAGCTGTTAAGAGGTTTAAGCAGGGAGTTCCCACTGGAATGGTCAGGGGTAGAGGGCTCCAGAATGGCAATGCTAGCCCCGGCTGTGGAGTCAGTCTGATGTGGGTTAAGATCCCAGTTTGGCCACTCAGCAAGCAAACAACCTCAAACCAATTTCTTGTCCTCTGTAAATTTCAGTCCCTTCATCTGAAAACCAAAGACAGTGCCTACCAGAGCATTTGTTCTTCTCCATTATTGCACTGTTTGTTTCCCTCATTGCACATAGGGTCACACCAGTAACGAGTTTCATCTCTGCCGGGTCATTTGACGCCCTTCCTAGCTTGCAGGAACCTGGCACCACTTATGCATGTCAGGGGCCGAGCATGGAGTCTGGTGGAACAGGCACTCAAATGTAGTTAAGGAAGAAATGAAAAAGATAAAGGCAACATTCTCCCGCTTTATCATTCCATCGGTGTCCATACTTGCTTCTTATTTTGCAAAGATTCATACATTGCATCATTTATTTAAAACTAGGATCAAAAGCATTGAAGAACAAAATGGTCCTATGAAACTATCTTATTTACAATAACTTTGTTTTCTTGAGTCATAATTACTTTATATTTTGGTACATGGCTTTTTGCCCCTTCTTCCAATGATGCATTTCCCCTCAAGAAATTTTCTTTCTTAGGGAACCTGGGTGGCTCAGTCAGTTAAGCGTTCGACTTCAGTTTAGGTCATGATCTTGCAATTCATGAGTTCGAGCCCCATGTCGGGCTCTGTGCTGACCCCCTCAGAGGCTGGCACCTGCTTCAGATTCCGTGTCTGCCTCTCTCTCTGCCCCTCCCCCACTCACACTCTCTCTCTCAAATATAAGACATTTAAAAAAAATTTTTAAAGAAATTCTTTCTCAAAATAGGCAATCCCTGGTTTATATTGCACTAAACTTAAAGTGAAGTGAAATCTTTCCAATGAAAAATTCATCAAGTTAACTTTACAACTTAAACTCAGATATAGGGTGACAATGGGCCCATTTCATGAATGACCCACAAATGACTGTGTTCGTCTGTGTGAAAATTGCCAAAAGACCTTCATATTTTACTCTCCAATATCCCATCACATTATAAATTGTACATACATAGATTATCTAATCACAAGATTTCTAGGACTCTTGTTCCAAGGCAACCCAAAAAGTGACAAAATCCATGTTGGTTTTTACCTCAAATTGCTTATTGTTCAAGTTCATTCATTTCAATACATGTCTAGCAAACACCTATTCTGATGCACTCTTAAACCTTTCCTTTCAGAGAGATTCACATAGCATGTTTTTTACTTGCTAACTAGCTTAACTCTTACCCTTTTTTCTTATGTGGGTAATGATGGGCTCCATAGAGAAAGCCAATCAATGCCAAGGATAGGATAAAATAGAACAATTCGTAGGACTATATTTAAGTCATATGAATTTTAAGTACTAACTTCAGTTTCTGTCTTCCTTCTGGTTTCCAAGAAGTCCTATCTGCCTCCTGAAATCTAACCTCATTTATGTACGACAGAATTGCTTTTGAGAGTTCAGATGTTAGCCACGTTGCCATTGTTGTATAAACAACGTAGTTCCTGTTCTCCCTTTGAGTTGTACAATCCTTTAAGACTGATTATAAATTGCGAATATCCAGGATGCTAAAATGATATACAATTTACTCAACACACTGAATCTATTATTTAGAAAAGCCCTGTCATTTTTCTAAGGAGTGCTTATAATTACGTTCCAACACATATTTTGTCATCACTCCAGTCTCAAAATTAAACAGGAGATAGTGTACATGAGAAAACAGTTTAATTATATTTCTGAAAAAGGTCTTTCCAGGAAAACTCTGTCCAAAGGTGAGGAGATCCCCTGGAATTTTTTAAATTTTAATTTGCAACTACTAATTTGTTCACCCAAATAAGAAGTTATATATTTGTTTAGTACCACAAATATATAGTATGTGAATAAATGCATATTGTATAAGTATTCAAATCTATGCTTATGATATATGTATTCTCTGATATGTATTCTGGAATTATTTTATCCGAAGTCCTAAGGATAGCTTAGCATTTTAATGAAATCCATACAGTACATACAAGATTAGAGACATAACAAGCAGATACATACTCAGTACCCAAAGATAGCTGTTGACTCCATTAAGAATAATTCTAATTTAATGCTTGTTACCCCTTCCTCTTTCTTCCTTGATATGCTTATGGGTTCATCAGTTTAAGAGGTAGCGCACACCTACTATGTACTAGGCAGTTCTGGAGGCTAATGATACAGCCGTGAATAAAACAGTCAACCCTCCAACATGGGCTGGTATTCTGGGAGGGGGAGAAAAACACTAAACAAGGTAAGTGAGTAAAATATAAGGTGTGTTAGATAATCAGTGTCTAGGAGAAAACCGAGGCAGAGAACATTTATTAAAAGTTTCCAGATTCTGGATATATTTCGGAGAACCAACAGGATTTGCCCCTGACAATGAAAGATCGGGGAGCCGAGGTGGGGACATCAGTTCTGTAATGAGCAATGGCAAGAACAGAGTCACTCAACACTGGGTTGGGGAAATCTGCAATATGCCATGCTCGGGGAGAATGGGCAGTATGGACTACCTTTGGAACATGTTTAATTTATGATACCAGTTAGAAAAACAAATAGAAATACCTAGTTTATAGTTAACCAAGCTTAAAACTTTAACTTTTTAGCCTAACCTGGAGAAATCACCTTTTTTCTTCATCTAAGCCATGATGAGGTACATGTGTTTATCATACCAAGTACATTTGAAAGCTATTGGCTAAGATACCTTTCTCACTTTTTTCTTCCCTCATTTATTCTTCATGTTATTTAATTCTAAACTATAATAACTATATAAACAAAGGCCACAAACCATGGAACTTCTCTCATCCTCACTTTTACACCTCATCTTAGATTTGTATTCCTTATGTTACACATCACGCAAAAAAAAAAAAAAATGTTTGTGTCCTCTATCAAACTCCTATTTCCTCTCTTATAAATCTTTCCCTCAACTAACCAGAAGATGCTCAAAACTTAATTCCTTTATGGAATCCTTCTAATCCATCCCCAATTTACTGATACCTACCTTTCTCCAGGACAGGTCTAGAAACCTTCAGAAATATCACAAGTATGACAATTTGTAGAATCTTCTACTGTTCTAGAATCTGACACATTAAAATTGCAAACTCTTAACACTCCAAAGAAAAATAGTCTATTGAAAACCATTGTTTTGGTTCTTCCTACTCAAGCTGGATTACATATCCTATTTGCAGAATATAGAGAAATGAATTTGTAAAGAAAAATTTTTTTAATCAACTGGTATTAGTTAAGTGGCCTCACACTTCTACATTAAAAGCAAGTCTAAAAACAGCAATCCTTCTCAAATCTTACCCTCCCCCCCCAAAAAAAAAACCTAAACCAAAACAAACCAAGAGGAGGGAAAACTCCCAGACTCATTTTACAAACATCATCCTGATACCAAAACTGGAAAAGGACACTGGTAGAAAAGAAAACCGCACACCATTATCCTTGATGAATAAAATGTAAAAGGTCTCAGTAAAATACTAGCAAACCAAATTCAGGAGCACATTAAAAGGATTATTCATCATGATCAAGTGGGATTTATCCCAGGAATGCAAGGGTGGTTCAACATACCCAAAATCAGTATGTTAAATCAGTATGTTATATATAATAGAATGAAAAAAAAAATCATAGGACCATCTCAATAAAAAAAAAAAAAGCATTTGACAAAATTCAACGTCTGTTCATGATAAAAACTCCACAAATTAGGCATAGAAGGAACATATATCAACATAATAAATTCAAGCCCAAAGCTAATATCATATTCAAAAGGATAGAAGCTTTTCCTCTAAGATGAGAAACAAGACAAGATTACCCACTCCTACCATTCCTATTCAACCTAGTATTGGAAGTCCTACACAGCATAATCAAGCAAGAAGAAACAAGTATCAGAATTGGAAAGGAAGTAAGATTGTATTTGCAGAGGACATGATTTTTTATATAGAAAATCCTAAAGACAACCAAGAAATTGTTAGATCTAATAAATTCAGTAAAGTTCCAGAATACAAAATTAACATACAAAAATCAGCAGCATTTCTATATGCTAACCACAAATTTTCTGAAAATGTCAATTCCACTTATAATACCATAAAAAACAAAATACTTAAGAATAAACCTAAGACATTTCCCCAAAAGAGATATACCCAAGGCCAAAAGGCACATGAAAAGATGCTCAACATCACTAGTCATTAGGGAAATTCAAATTAAAAATCACAATGAGGTATGGCCTCATGCCTTTGAGAAAAACCATCATCAAGAGATAACATGTTGGTGTATATGTGGAAAAAAAGGGAACCCTTGTATGCTATTGGTGGCATTGTAAATGATCACAGCCACTATGGAGAACAGTATGGAGGATCCTCAAAAACTTAAAAGTAGAACCACCATATGATCTAGGAATTCCACTTCTGGAAATATAGCCAAAGGAAATGGAAACATTAACTCAAAAAGATATTTGAACCTCCATGTTTATAGCAGCATTATTTACAATAACCAAGACATGGAGACATCCTAAATGTCCACATGTGGATGAATGGATAAAGTTGTAAGATAAGCATACACATGCAACACACACACACACACACACACACACACACACACACACACACAGAAATATTATACAGCTATAAAAATGAGGAAATCTTACCATTTGCAACAACATAGATGGAGCTTGAAGGCATTATGCTAAGTGAAATAATAAAGATATTATCTCACTTACACATGAAATCTTAACAAAAACAACAACAAAACTCAGAAAAAGATCAGGGGCTGGGGAACTGGAGGAGGGTGGTTAAACAGCACAGACTTCCAGTTATAAAATAGGTGAGTACTAGTGAGGTCATATAAATGTGATGACTATAGCTAATACTGCTATACAGTATGTAGGAAAGTTGAGAGTAAGTTCTAAGAGTTCTCATGACAAGGAGATTTTTTTTTCTTCTTTCCTTTTTATCTGTAGGAAAAGATAAATGTGAGCTAAATCTATTGTAGTAATCAGTTCACAGTTTATGTAAATCAAACCATCCTGCTGCATACCTTAAACTTACACAGCGTTATGTCATTTACTTTTCAAGAAAACTTGGGAGGGAAAAGGGCACGTCTCAGTTCTGATTTGTCAGTGATTTTCACACCATTCTAATCTATGAACCACTTTTGAAGGTCAAAAGCACAATTTACTAACCCCAGTGGCTATAAAAACAACTAAAACATGACTCACAGTTGGGCAAATGCCTTTAATGAGATGCTAGCATTATATCATGAACTCATGCCAAGGACAAAAGTATAAATATTGGAATCCCGATCAACAGTGATTAACCCCAAGAACATGCTGGAATGCCCACAGGCTGATCCCAACTAAGTGCCTCACTTGGGGAATTGCTATTAGCATAGCTAAAAGTGGTTATTAGATGAATTTACTGCTCCAATTGGGAAAGCTCTTATGTCATCAATTACTTGCACACAGATCCTAAGAGATTTCTGGAAGTCATGAGATTGACTTCCTAACTTAATACAAAAATGAGTGTGTTCGTCATACTCAATGGTGAAAAAGTGAACACTTTTCCTGTAAGGTCAAGAACACACACCACTTTTAGACAACATAGTACTGGAAGTTCTAGCCACAACAATAAGATAACAAAGAAATAAAAGGCCCCCAAATTGCTAAGGAAGAAGTAAAACTCTAACTATATGCAAATAAAATGATATATAGAAAACCCTGAAGAATCCACCAAAAAAACTAGAATTGATAAATGAATTCAGTAGTCACAGGATACAAAGATCAATGTACATTTATCTGTTGCATTCCTATACACCAATAATGAAGCAGCAGAAAGTGAAAGAAAATAATCCCATTTATAACTGCATCAAAAATAATAAAATATCAAGGTATAAACTTAACCAAAGAGGTAAAAGACCTCTACTCTGGAAACTGTACAACACTGATGAAAGAAACTCAAGATGACACAAAGAAATGAAAAGACATTTCATGCTCATGGATTAGAAGAATATTGTTAGAATGTCTATACTGTGCAAAGCAATCTACAGATTTAATGCAATCCCAACAAAATGCCTACAGGGTTTTTTAACGTTTATTTTTGAGAGAGAGAGAGAGAGAGAGAGAGAGAAATAGAGCACGAGCGCATGAGTAAGAGAAGGGCAAAGAAGGAGAAAGACACAGAATCCAAAACAGGTCCCAGGCTCTAAGCTGTCAGCAGAGCCTGACATGGGGCTCAAAAATCACAAACCAGGAGATCATGATCTGAGCTGAAGTTTGATGCTTAACTGGCTGAGCCACCCAGGTGCCCTAACCTACAGCATTTTTGACAGAATTAGAACAATCCTAAAATTTGTTTGGAACCACAAAAGACCTTACATAGCCAAAGCAGTCTTGAAAACCTAAACTGGAGGTATCACAATTCCAGATTAAGTTATAGTACAAAGCAGTAGTAATTAAGAGCACAAAAAATTGATACACAGATCAATGGAATAGAACAGAAGACCTGGATATAAACTCACAATTATATGGTCAATTTAATCTTTAACAAAGGCAGAAAGAATATACAACGGGAACAAGACAGTCTCTTCAACAAATGATGCTGGGAAAACTGGAGAACAAAATGCAAAAGAATGAAACTGGACCACTTTCTTACACTATACACCAAAATAAACTCAAAATGGATTAAACACTAAACATGAGACCTGAAACCATAAAGATCCTTGAAGAGAGTCCAGGCAGTAATCTTTCAGACATCAGCCAAAGCAACATTTTTCTAGATATATCTCCTGAGGCAAGCGAAATAAAAGCACAAATAAACCATAAGGACCACATCAAAATAAGAAGTCTCTACACAGTGAAGGAAACAATCAACTAAAAGGCAACCTACAGAATGGGAGAAGAGATTTGCAAATGACCTATCCAATAATGGATTAGTATCCAAAGTATATAAAGAACTGGTGCAACTCAATACCCCCAAAATAGATAACCCAATTAAAAATGGGAAGGCATGAACAGACATTTCTCCAAAGAAGACAGACAGATGGCCAACAGGCACATGAAAAGATGTTCAGCATCACTCATCAGGAAAATGCAAATCAAAACCATAATTAGTGGTTATCACCTCATGCCTGGAAGAACTGCTAAAATCAACAAAAGAAACAAGAGGTGTTGGTGAAGATGTGGTGAAGATTCCCACCAGTTTACTCTTGGTGGGAATGCAAACTGGTGCAGCCACTGTGGAAAACAGAATGGCGTTTCCTCAAAATATTAGAAGTAAAACTATTTTATGACTCAAGAATCACACTACTGGGTATTTGCCCAAAAAGTCTGAAAACTCTAATTCTAAGGGATAAATCCACCTCTGTGTTTATTGCAGCCTTATTTATAATAGCCAAACTATGGAAGCAGCCCCAGTGTCCATCAATAGATGGACAGATAAAGAACTGGTATGTAGGTAGGTATTATTCAGCCACAAAAAGAGTGAAATCTTGCTATTTGCAACAACATGGATACAGCTAGAGAATATAATGCTAAGTGACATAAGTTAGTCAGTGAAAGACAAATACCGAAGAATGTCACTCATATGTGGAATTTAAGAAACAAAACAAGCAAATGGAAAAGAGGGAAACGGACTTTTAGTTTAGAGAAAAACTATTGGTTACCAGAGAAGAGGAGAGTGGGGAGATGGGGAAAATAGGAGAGAAGGATTAAAGAATACACTTATGATAAAAAAAATTAAATAAAATCTTATGAAGAATAGACTGGAGATTAGAACAGTAACTTAGAAACTCTGGAGTGCACCATTTTATGACTCCGCCAAGAAGCATGAAACCAAAATTTCTATATAAGATATTATAAAAATGATTTGCCTTTCCATTTCTGAATTTACATTGTTGAGACACAAAATACCATTTTCTATCCAATTTTTACATGTAACTTCTTCAAACTCCAACCGCAAAATTAATGAAGATTTATTAATTAAGGCATAAGCTCAAAGAGGAAAATAAGTACGTTTGGAGACAGGGCTTGTGTCAGTGTTTTTCAAAATGGGAGATCAGTGATCTGTTACCTTCTAACTCCCTCCATGGAATTTCCTCCAGAGGAAAAAAAACGCATTTACTTCTAATGTTCCTGTAATGTCTGACTATTTACATCCTCATTTTCAGTTCTGAGATTACAGTTTAGGAAATGGACCTCAGACTCAGTAAATATATTAGCAGAGAATTTTTTAGCAAGTTAATCAAAATTCAGGCAAGAGAATGGGGTATGCTTGAAGTAACAAACCACTGATTTAATTACATTAGCAAGACCACCAGGAAAGGAACCCCTGTTGTTTTGTAAAACCTCAGTTGAAAATATTTCTGGGTAATGACATGTACATTTTCAAGAAGTATAGAAAATTGGCCTTTTGAGGGCTACTCAAAGGTGCCAGCTGTGGCACCTTTCCAAGGAGTCCTCTAAGGACCCAGAGATACATAAAGCTTTTATGTATCATCTTAAAATCTCAAAAAGCAGTCTAAACTACACAATAACACATTAGATCCACATAAGGCTTCCTGGCATTTTATAGAAAGTCTTAGTCAGCCCCCGTGTTTCGATTGGGTGAAATCTTTATTTCCAAGCTTGGTAGCAATCCCCTGGAAATCTGGGATTTCAAACAAGCTTCTCTGCTGCTGTATCTTCTGCCTCAAAATACAGGGACCATAGATGCTGGTGAGCTGAATCCCCGTCTAAGAACTCGAACCCTGACAAACAAGTTTACTACGATTACCCAAAGTGACAGAAAACAACAATTGCTATTATTTAGGGTTTACTATCTTCCATGCTCTGTGCTTAATTATTTTACATGTAGGATAGTATCTTGTAGTCATAACAAAGCCGAGATAAGGTATTATTCACCCCATTGAAAAGCGACGGGGAGACTGAGGAAGTTAAATATCTTGCCAAATTCACACCAGAGAATAGATCAGAACCAGTAATCTAAACCATGCCTTCTACCTCCACTTGGATCACAGGGTTTTTGTTGTTGTTGTTTTTTTAATGTTTATTTTTGAGAGAGAAAGCACAAGTAGGGGAGGGGCAGAGAGAGAGGGAGACAGAGGATCTAAAGCAGGCTCCGGGCTAACAGCACAGAGCCCAGTATGGGGCTCACGAACCACGAGAACATGACCTGAGCTGAAGTCAGACACAACCTACTGAGCCACCCAGGTGCCCTGGGTCATGTTTTCTGTTGGGTGAGTCCAAGCCCCCTTTCCAGAAACAATGTGACTTCTTTGGAAAACTTTTAGAATTGACCCATTTTACCTAAAAAAAGATTCCATTTGCTAGGAAGATTAAAAATTTAACTCTAATCTTGGCCTGTCTTTCAACATCCCTTCAACTCCCCTTTAAAAAGAAGATGTAACAGCACCTGTCATTTAGATCTTTGGAGAAAATATTAACAGCAGGAACTAATTAGCATACCCTGAAAGACAGATAAGGCTAGGAGTTCAGAAAAACTCTTTGGCAAAGATACAGTTTGAAATGTGTTCCTAGAGCTTATCTATCCATATTTATACGTTATTCAGTCAGCCAACCCACAAATGTCTATCACTCCCGTCTGTGCCAGGGGCTAAGCAAGCGCTTTCCTAAAAGTGAAGGCAGCTTGTTTTGCACAACTGGAAGCAGCTTTCCTTGCAATTCCCCAAATGGAACTTTGAACAGGGTCTCTCCTCAACCCCACCATCTCCTAGAAACACCAACTTGGGTCTTCTTCCTTCTTGAAACCCCAAATTTCCTGGTTCTGCTTGAGCGCCCCCCTGTGTAGAATCCTGAAGTCAGAAGTGTACCATGTGTCCCTGAGTGTCAAACCCACAAAAGATTTGCACCGATGTGTAGTTATACCCTGTGATCCGGCAGAGCAGAAATAACAGCTGCCTTGTCAAGAGCTTGCTATGAACTAGCATGGTTTTCAACATTTGACAATCTTTGCCTCGTTTTATTCTGTGGACCAGTCTAGGAAATTTACACTATCATTATCAACATTTCACAGCCAAGGTAACTATGGCTTAAAGACCTAAAGAATCTAAAGTCCATGCCCTTAGCTACTGCACCATACTTTTTAGTTCTTGAAAAACTGAAGACCAATGGCCCATATTAAGCTACAACACTGTTATTCTGAATTCCCTGATTTCTACTTTAAAAACAGTGTCGATCTTTTACAGCATTAGATACGCATTTCTTTCACTCTCCCCAAAGGATACTATCCCTTTGTTCAAAGGGAAAACTGTGTACCTCTTCTTTGTAAAGACGTGTAGCTGAGACTGTCTCAAGTTCCCATCTAATCAGATAATTCCAATGAAATCTTGAAGAACATGAATGGACAAACGTTGCTACAAAGTGCAGGGCAACAAAAGCCAAGGTCCAGGTAACAAATCTGCATTGAAATTCAGGAGCTTCTCTATGTACTTATTTCTCATCTTAGCACACAGCATGACAGGGGGTTTGAAGGATTTGAATTCTGAATTTCTGTTAGAATAACATCTGCCAAGAACAAGTCCTGAATGTACTACTTGTCCCCATAGAGAAAAATGAGGAGCTTATCATGCAGGTCTTTGTCAAGATAATGCCTACACCTGTTGTCAAGCTGAAGCTTTAGATGCTCCTGGATGGAATGCCAGGTTGGCTGTGTGCAGGTTAGGGAGCGTGGCTGAGCTACAAATTACCTAGAAGCAAGCTGATTTTAAGTTGCCATGGCAAAGAAAATGCAGACAATGAAAAGCTTTTGCACTACTATTTTCCATGTCTTGTTAGGCTAGGATTGTCCAGCTGAGGGGCACCGTTTTTTATACTTCTGGCATGAACAGATAAAATAATAAACACTAATTACACAGTATTATAAGGATTTCTGCCTTCATCTCAGGGGTGCATATATCCTGACTAGGTAATTACCTCTGACAGACAGGTTTTCATAGGAGAATTGAGGACAAAGAGCCTATTTTATTGCCTGCTGATGAGACCACAGGGGAGAAAGGTCACGAGGCAGGCTTCAGAACCATCGGAGTCCATGTGTTGAGGCGTCTTAGGTGCCCACCTCTGGTGAAAGAAAGGTTTTGTAGGGAAATGAACCAGTGGCTCGCATTCATGGGAATTTGTTATTTCAGGGAAGTGACTGAATGGTAATAGATGGTGGGTTCTCAGGTTGAAGTGGGAGGCATTTCTTGAAAATAAGATGCCTTTATCCACAGTGCTCTAAAGTTTACTTCCAGCACAAAAGAGAAGGCTGAATTCTTTATTATACTTGCATTCTGCCCCACCCTGCTAATTCAGGCTCAAGTTTCTGTACAATTCTAGATAATGTTCAGAAGGTACTCTAACCACAGGGAATTTTAAGAAGAAAGTAGAAAAGCCTTAAATAAACCTTCCCCCCCCAAAAAAATTGAAGATGTACACATGTGCTACTTTTCTGGAAATGATCCAGCCTAATAAAATGATATGGTTTCAAGACTCTTCCTCTTAGCCCTATCGTGACTATAGGGATTCAGAGGGGGAAAGTAGGTTTGAAACTATGGCAATGATCTGTACTCCCAACACCAAACAGGAATTCCTGGGTTTTGATGAACTGTAAGTGTCTCAGTGTAGTCCCCTTTTTGAATCACTTAAATCCGGTTATTCCAGAAATGCAAGCGTTTCTAGCCTGCTCATAAAAGATAAAATTGTCTCGGAGCATCTGGGTAGCTCCATCAGTTAAGCAACCAACTCTTGATTTCAGCTCAGGTCATGATCTCATGGCTCGTGAGTTCAGGCCCTGCCTCAGGCTCTGCCCTGACGGTGTGGAGCCTGCTTGAAGATCTCCGTCTCCCTCTCTCTCAAAACCAAGCAAACATTTTTTAAAAATAAGATTTTCCCTCCAGTAGTCTGTGGTATTTAGTACTATATGCAATATAGGGTCACTTTCCATGTTTTCTATGGATACTCTAAGGTCAATCTACCCACACTTAATACAACTGTTGAAGCACTTATAACTTCTTAGAGGCCTTAATGTGCTTTTGTAGAACAGATATACATATTTTTATTTTCTAACTATGATTTTATCCTGTTCAAATTGAGTACAATAGCAAAGTAAATTCACATGGGACAGATGGCTATTCAAAATACCTTTATTTTTTTCATTTGCTTCCTAAAAAAGAAAAACAAGAAAATCCTTGTTTTTCTAACCACACTTTATGAAAATTTTGCTGTTGTCCCTCACAGAATTGACAAGAGTTAGACAAAACACAGTGGAATGATCAGAATTTAATTAGGTTTATTTGGTATTGCGACAGCTTTCAAATTCTTTCCTCTTATGAAGGAGTGAATCCCTAGATTACAGACAAATGAAAATAAAACTTAACCACAGAGGAATTTTCACACTGTACTTCTCAGTTCTTAATCATGTAAAGCACCTGTGCCTTTCTAAAAGGCACAAATCCCTCTTTATTATTTTGGTGAGTTCACAAGATGAATTCACCTCTAGAACACTCTAAAAATGAAATTGTGATAAATGGCCCCAGGAATATAACCTCTTCTGGATCATGTCTGTGATCTGCAAAGTCTCTAGGGAAACTAGAATCCTATAGAACTTATTTGTGTCCTAGTCATTCAACTAGAGTATGTACTCTCCTTTGAAGGTTCTTACTATTAAGGGTAGGCTGAGAGGCGATCATTTTAATCTAGAAGATTTTTCATCACTTAAAAAAAAATGGAGTTTCACTAGAAGCAAATTCACCATATGCATCATGTTTTTGTATTTCAGTGAATGCTGAACTACACAATTAACACAGCAACTACAGAGAAGTTCCCAGCTGTGAAAATGCCCACCAGATTTAAAGCATTATTTACCTTAACCACCTCTTGAACATAGGCTCATTGCAATTGCTAATATACAAGTTTGTGTAAAAGTCGCTTTAGCATGTATTTCATGAACAAAGTGTAAACCAAATTTTATATGATTAGATCTGCTGCCAAAAATCTCTAGACAGCCTCTTCCATATTTAATTCTTTAACTCATTGGTATCAAAGCCGAATTGAACAGTTTTTTTTAAGTGGCCTTACATTGCCTGACCACATGGGTTATAGACAAACATGCCATGGCATGGAGATGAATGACTATTTTGACAAACATTTTTGACATGGTCTCCTAGGAGATCTGGAGCACTGTGTACTCAGCCATGATGATGATTTAATATTTCCAACATTTCAAGTTTTGAATAAAAATATATCAGCAAACAAGAATGAAAGTTGATTCAGTATTGTTGGCAAATATGAGAAAACATCACATATAGGATACATTTAATTGGCGTGCTTCTGAGTTACATAGACATTATGTTCCTAATCTGTTTATACATAGGTGTTTAATACCTAGATCTTTGAGTTATTGTTTGATTGTTTGCTCTTTCCTGGTAATAGTTATTCCCACCGACCAGTTTTAAAGCAGCAGCTGATGGGAACAGGGGACATATTGGGTTTCAGTGTGGAATAAACTGGCACCAAGAATTTTTCTCTCCAAACTCTATAGAGGATGACTATATAATCAGTTATTGGAAGTGAATTCTCAGGATTGTTTGTGTTGTGTATTTTGTGTTTTCTATCTATTTGTGGATGCTCAATCAAGGTTTATGTATATTCATTGATTTTTTTCAAGTCTGATTAGCTTTAAAAACATAACCTGAGTCTTTATGCTCATTCTTCCAAAAATGTCACCCACCCAATTAAAGTCATGACACTCAAATTACAGATGTCAGAGTGCCAGGATTTACAATTTAAAATGGTATCTGGGCAAAATTAAGAGCTAGACTATATATGTAGGCTATTATGGGTTCTAGGAAAAAATTGATATATTAGGCCAAAGTTTTCAACTTGGGGAGCAATCAACTGTAGGTATACATTTGATTACCTATTTTTTAATTCAGGAAACTAGGTTACATAGAAAACACATAAATATTTTATATATAGTAACTAAAGGAAATAAAGGCTTGAATAGAATGTGCTTCTAGTATCTTAGGTGAGAAAGAAAATACATGGTGATTCATAACCCTCCAAAGATGGCTTCTTTTCCAGCTTTTGTCACTTAGCTGGATAAAGTGGTCTATGATTAGATGAACAAGCTGGAAAACTTCTGCGGTCAAAAGGAAAACTTTGTTATGGAAACTCAGGATAGCTCAAGATAAAAAGATGGTGCAGGCGAAGGTCACTGCCATGGTCTCTGATCTTGTTCTGGTGCTGTCAGAACTACTTTAAGTCAGCACCGACATAGCCTGGGCCTTGAATTAACCTGTGAGAGTTGTCCGGTCCATCACCCTTCTATTAGATAAAATTGCCTTTACACCATTCCCAGAGAAAGATACCACATCCCTCTCCAGAGGAGAAAGGAATTCTTAACATATAAAGTATCTCTTATTTTTATATACAGTAGCAATTTAGAAGTGATAAATTTCCAATCAAAGAAGTTCGCAAAAAGTTCTTTTGGCAAGAGCCACACTTTTCCCCAAACAAGTCTTTGCAACTTTTTTTTCCCATTGCATTTATCTTTTCTCTATTGCATAGACTATCTTCCAGGACCATCGGGGTTTTATTTAAAATATTGATACCTACCCTGCTTGCCTGGCATTCTCTAGTGTTTAGGTCTTTAAATGTCTTTTATAACCATTATCTCTGACCTCATAATGATTTACAAAAGCTCTCCGTGCCCTTTCCAGAAGTTAGTCAGTTCTGGGCATTCCCTGCCTGGGCTCTCCCTGCCTCTCTGGGTTGGCAAGTGCCCCTGCCGCTCCCCCACCACCCCCCTCCACCCTCCTGCTTTCCCTACACTCACTGCCTCCCTCCTCCTGCCTCTGGAGCACACCCTGTTTCTACAGTTCCGCACGCTGCTCACCCTCCCTGCTTGCTCTCAGGACTTCGACTTAACATGTGTCAAAGACAGTCTACCGGGAGAATCACTATTGCAGTATTTTGCAAAGTCATGCTGAACACCTTTGACACAAAGAAGTCCACCCAGTCGCCTGCCTGTAGGGGGTAAAGGAAAGGAGTCTGAGATCAGAGAAATGCATAGGACTACAAATCACCATCACGGGTAATATCTTAGCCTGCCTTTGTCGCATCTCAATTTATCTTCATTTTCAGCACTTCTGTGACCTCCACCTTCTTACCCACCTTACAATCTTTGAATATTTTAGGTAACTGGTAGCCTTCAAAGAAATATCTTTGACATATTGTACACGTTGGCTTGAAGAGACAGCCACGATTGCAGCATAATTAGATCCATAACCATGGGCAAGTCACATAGCTCATCCAGACATCACTCTCTCCAATGAAAAAATTAAACTATTTGACATCTGAGGCCTTTTCCATCTTTAAATCAATGATTCTATTACTTTATTAAATAAGGTTTAGAAAGTTGGCCTGCAAAAGTCATTGTAAGGACTGAATATTATAGTGAAGTAGCTTCACTTATAGCTCACATATGAAGCTATTGAAATGTCAGCTGTGCAGACATTTTTGACATATATAGCCAGTTAGAACCACAACTTTATTTCTGTTATTCTTTTTATGTGCATTTGGTTAAAGGTGCAAAAAAATTTTTATATGCATTCTGTTGGAGATGCCAATTAAGATTTAGTTGATTTTAAGTCATTTATAATGTCAATACATTTTTAAGAGATGCCCAAATAGTTGCTAGGAGAGAGGCTACAATGCCTATTAAATGGTCTTGGAAATTTTTATTGTATTTAATTATGTATAGTTCCAGATTATTCCTGATTGGTAGATAAATAACTGCTGGGAATTAGAATGGTTTGACTGATACATGAAATTAAGTGGATGTATTTACCTCTTTCTTACAAAGTTGCTTTTTATTATGATAATCATACAACCATATTATCAATTAGGTGATGTAGCCCATCCAAAATCGTGGACACCTCACAAAGACCATTAAGTTCTCATAAACAAAGTCATGTTATTAATTGAAGTAAAAGAGCCTCTACATCCTATGTGCATTTTCTTCTGTATATTATACCGATATTTACACATGTATACATGGAGCTACGGGGGACTATCGATGGATCTGGGTCAGAAAACATCTGCACTGGTCTTGTAATAATTCTCCACCTTTTCCACCGCCATCTTTTAACACTAGTGCCTTTACTGTATCCTTTTTCTCTTCAACATATATGCGTACACACTTTTACTTCTTTCAGAAACAAAAACCAAAATACATATACCGATTCCAGAGAAAGCATAGACTTGAAACCGTATAAATGTGGTGGTGGTGGAAATTTCTAGTAAGAGTTCCCATGTGCAATTCAGAGGAAATTTTATGGAAGAAACCAGTATATTAAATCCCAGTTTCCAGGACTAAATGTGTTATGAAAATCTAAAGACATGACATACACGTACATGATTTCAGCCTCTTTTGCTAAACCTGTGCTAATACACTTCAATCCTGCTATTTACCAAACCCCAGTGGAACTCCTCTTTGAATGCCATTAAGGAGGTGTACCTACAATGCTGGAAACCTGGCCATCCCATGTTTAGAAAAACATGATTAAGGAGATTTATCCTACCTGCCATTACTCTCCAGTACTCTCCCCACTCGCAGAATTGTACGTAATCATGTCCTTCTCTCTCTTTCATGTTAGTAAACCCTGACAAAAAATAAAACTGGGAAATGGCAGTTCTCAGACTCAAGGCACACTCTTAATAGACGATGGATGATCTTACTCAAACTTTTAGCAACACACATGTCAACCATAGTTTTTACAGGACAATGAATCTATATCATGTTGTAGAAACTCCGGGACAAGCAGACTATACTTTTCCCAGTATCTGTCCTTTGATAGGCCTCATAAGCCCTCAATTATAAGACAGCCAGTGAAAGCTACGAACATTTTTAGTTCACTGGAGTCCTCTCAGATCCTGCATTTGCTCAGTGCTCCATACTTATCGGGCACGGTAGTCCCCCTAATCCTCACAGCAACCCTGGAGATCGGTGCCGTTATCATCATACACAGAGGAGGGAGCTGAAACCTTCAGGGCTTACCTAACTGTCCATGACCTCAGAGGCGGAGCTAGGACTCCAGTCTCTCTGGCTCCTGAATCACCAGCCACCCTGCGCCCTAGCGGCTCCTTATATTCCGGTTTCCAGAGAACGCTGCCACTCCAGCTTAGGAACACCGGAAGTAACTGATTACTAAAACACTTAGCTCTGAATTCAACTTAAAGAGCTTGGACACAAAGTCTTCAATGTGCTTCACTCCTGCCACCCCGTTTAAATTAAGCCCTCAGGAGCACGGCAATAGTTGTTACTTTCAAGATCAGTCCTGGTCACTGGGCCCAGTGATTCAACAGTTGTTTTCAGCTGATTAAGCAGAGTGCATTAAAATCTCCTGGTTACTTGGTTAACACACTTCTAAACCAGACCTACCCCAGGAATTCTGATTTAGTGGCTCTTGGACAGAGACTCAAGTATCTGCATACTGATAACTCCCTGTTATCCTGGTGCAAAGTCTTGAAGAATCACCCTTTGAGGAACACTAGCTTAGGGGCACCTGGGTGCCTCAGTCAAGTGTCCAACTTTGGCTCAGGTCATGATCTCGTGGTTCAGTTCATGGGTTTGAGCCCCATGTCAGGCTCACTGCTGTCAGCACAGAGACTGCTTTGGATCCTGTCTCCCCTTTCTTTCTGTACCCCCTCCACTGGTTCTCCCCCACTCTCAAAATAAACCAAAAAAAGAAAAGAAACACTAGCTTAAAAATAGACAAGGAAAAACAAAACGCAACAGGGGTTTTTGAAACCAACAGTGAAAGCAGCTTTCGAAAATTCCTTCCCAGTTCTGAAATGCACACATCGAGGATGCTGGAATCTCACTGCTTAAGATTTTTGAAACAAACCCCCCCACCAAGGAATGAAAAAACCTAATTTAATAAAGAATGACAGTCCAAAGGTCATTAACTCCAAAACATGTATTAAAAAGACGGCCAAGAGCTAAAGTGGCCTATTTCTATTGTTTTCTGAATGTAGCAAAGATGTTGCCAAGAGCAAAGATGAGATGACACTATCCTTTGCATCATTGTAATAGAATCTTCAGTTGAACCCCTAACAGTTCTGGTAGACAGAATTACACATGATTATACCCCTTAGGAAACAAATGAAAAGCATGACTTTTATTCATAATGTCCGATTTGTTGTGATCAGAAACCAAAGAATTTTAAAATATCAGAAGAGTGCAAACCTGCGTATGAGGTTTGAGAGAGACGAGGGGCAGAATGCTGGCGGTCACAACTTACAATGAACGAGGTCATCAATACAGCAGTTTTGTAAGCTACATAGAGAAAAATTTCTTACTGAAAGCTCTCCAGTTTGTATACATTTTAAACTCCTATTCCTAATGGGCTATATCCACACCATATGAACATGTATCACCACAGAAAAGTGGTTTTTGAAGAATGAGTGGGTACCAATAGATATGGGAGATATGAACCTATTAATCATTTATTCCTCCAAATGAAGACTAGTTTAGATATCGTTTTGAGAGAGTATGTCCGTGGTCACCACATTTTCCATTCTTAAAACGTATGTATGAAGTACCCTAAATAGGCAAGTTTCCACAGGAATATACTACGGTAATTATGTTATGTTTTAAAATTGTCCAACCTATTTTCTAAGAAATGTTTTCATTTTTTAGTATACCTACAAAAACCACATCAGCTTTTTGCCATTGTGAAAAACTACATGTAATAGGACAAATAATGGTGTAGACACTTACTATAAATGATAACATCTGCTCTATAAAGATTATATAGGAACATAGTAAATACAGATTGATACATAAGCAAGACTATACACTGGCTTAAAGCAAATGGTAACAGAAAAATGAATACTTCATCACTCCCCACTTGTAATATATAATTTACTTGGCATATAAAGGACAACGAAAGAGTATAGAAACAATTGTTGAGAAGTAAATTGATTTAAGTCGATGCCAAGTTTAAAAAGACAAATATATACATATATCATATGCAGAGATGATTCAGTTTAACCCAGATTCATCTGGTCCAGTTAAAGAGATCTCGTCTAACTATGTCTGGATAGACCATCCTGAAAGTCTTTCTTTAGACTTCTGTCCGCCTCCCTCCATCTTCTCCACCTCATCCTGCTTGGATTCCCCTCCCTCCACCCTTTGAAAAAGAACACAGGCTGAGCAACTCCATCAATATTCACCCCTCTGCCAAACCCTGATCTCTCTAGGCTGTTCAATTCTGGGAAAGCGAGGACCAGAAACAACTGCCATTTCATTGTGTGCCTTGTCTAACTTGAAAGCTGTAGCAGGGACGCATGAAAGAGAGAATATATTATTTGTCTGCAATCTGCCCTAATACTTTAGCATCTGGTCACATGTATTATTTACAATCAGACAAATATATAAACTGTTCACGTAGCCCAGAGAGCTGGGTGATAAGTACCTGGTAAATGCTAGAGGTATATAGCTAGGTATTAACTTGAATTGCAATAGGCCAGAAGATAGGAATATAATTTAGGATCTCACTGAAGCAGTTGTCAAAATGGAAATAATATTGTTTACTGGAAAGGAAAAATTGAAAACAGTGAAAATGCAACTAGAAAAAATTACAGGAAGAAGCTCAAACAGTGTGTCACGTTTAACCTGGGTTGGTAATATAAATACTGATAAGGATAGATTGCTATAGCAGTATATAAAACAGTCCACAGGAGGATTTGATTTCCAAATATGAACCCATTTAAACTCCTAAAGATCAATACCAATCAGAAGTTGACAACACATAACCTACCCTTTATTCTCATGTCTCATCTTAGAGGTTGACACATTTCAAAATTCATACATTTAAGGATGCCTGACTATGGAGATAGGAACTGATCTATTTGACTTATTTTAAGGAAAACTTGTTTCAGTCCACATCAGTAACTCAAAATACCTAGCTAAAATTCAAAGAAGAGTTCCACAGCATCATTTCAAATACAGATGATACTTTTTCCCTCTTGCCATTCAAATGCTAAAGTATCTAGACCATAAACTTCATCTTACCAATGGCATATCTACACTATAGTTGTTTTGCTTGTCATTGGTATTTATTCATTAAATGGATCTACATAAAATTACTTACACAATCATTAATAAAATTAACATTAAATAGATGAACCTGAGAATCCCAATGTTTGAAAAAATTTTGCACATCACACAATTTTTTTTAATAGTGATTTTTTAAAGGACCTTATCCAGAAGAGGCATTAAACACATTTGTCAAATGAAAGGAAAGAAACAGGGAGAGGAAGAAGACTGTTTATAGAAGAGATATCATGTCCATACTACCAAATTCTTGTGAATGATTTAGTTGTAGATTAGTAAAATAGCTCAGTAATTCTAGATCTTACTAGTAATCTTTGATTAATGAAGATATTTCTTCTCATCTATATATAATATATACGTTACTTAAGGGAGTATAGTAAAAGGACAAATGTACAGGAATATCAAGGGGAAGAAAACAAGTTGATGCATAGCATATCCAAAGTAACTTCTAGGTAGGGGCTCCTGGGTGGCTCAGTAGGTTAAGTGTCCAACTTTGGCTCAGGTCATGATCTTGCAAATTTGTGGGTTTGAGCCCCAGGTGGGCTCTGTGCTGACAGCTAGAGCCTGATTTAGATCCTGTGTGTCTGTCTCTCTCAAAAATATTAAAAATTACTTTTATTAAGTGTTTAAACAATGTCTTAATACTACACTCAGTACAGAAAAAAATATCCAGATTTTCCTAAATTAATCCTTACAATAAAGTTAGGGATAGTTATTCTTACAGTCCACGAGAAAGTCATTACTATTTTTGTTACACTATGGCTGCAAAATATTCAATATACTTAGCATACTAAATTAGTTACTATACCTAGACATTTTTTAATTGGTTCATCCTCAGATATGAAGTTTATAAAAAACCATTTCTAAACCAAATGTTTTAAAACTTAAGAAACTAAGCTAAGTAGGGGCGCCTGGGTGGCTCAGTTGGTTAAGCAACCGGCTTCAGCTCAGGTCATGATCTCGCAGTTCATGGGTTCGAGCCCCGCTGTGCTGGCAGATCAGAGCCTGGAGCCTGCCTCGGATTCTGTGTCTCCCTCTCTCTCTGCCCCTCCTCCACTCCACTCTCACACTGTGTTTCAAAAATGAATAAACGTTAAAAAAATTTTTTAAGAAAGAGCTCAAAGGATAGAAGTTTCATTAGATAACCAGACTAAGGTTTAAAAGGGGCCCAATCACAGGTTAAATGGAGAAAAAGGCTCTGAAGAAGACACACACTCATGCTCTGGAGAGCAAAGACGGTTTGAAAACCTCAAAGACAGGGTTTCAAAAACAAGAAGAGTGAGTGCCAGGGCCTGTGAGGAGACAAAACCTTGTACTCTGAGCAATGCCTAGCAGGCTGGCCTGGCCAGATCTTGAAGCACTAGTAGGCAAGGGTAGGTAGTTAGGTCTGAGAGACAGGCAGAAGCCAGATCCTGTGGGGGCTTCAAGGCATACAGAGGACTTTGCTTCTATTCCAGGTGCACTGGGAAGTGAGCCATAAAGGTTTTTTTTTAAATAAGAGGAGATCCGCCAGCCCTTTGGAAGGTTACTCTGGTTGCTGTGTAGAAGATGGCCAGGGGCAGGGAATCAAAATGGTGGCAGGATCCTCACCTCAAGACGGTGGTTTGGTACAGAGAAGATTCCAACAGCTCCTCTAATAAAGGTCACAAAATAACGAGTTCTCTTCATCAAGCCTTAAAGAAGGGGGGATGGGGTTCGGGATTCATAAAAGGAACAATCCTGATAGATTTTTTATAAATATATGTGATGTTCTAATCCCAACAGCTTCCAATCTAGGAAAAAAAAGGTTTACATAACCCTTTCTACAGTCAACTTTAAATTCTGTATTACCATGTAGAATTGAAATTGAAGTTTTTGTGTTTTTCAGAACATTTTGAATTCAGCCCTGTAACTGAACAAGGTTATACTGTGTTCATGTTACCAACATTAGATTCTGAATTGCTGTTTAAAGCTAGAAGTTGACCTTCTAATTGAGTGAATTTCTGAAGACAAAATATCTTGCTTGTTACTACCAGTTACATTCCATTTGTCCTTTAGGACACTTCAGACAGAGCGGTTAGTGTGCAAGGTCAGTCTGACCCGCAGAACAAGAGCGCACGGGGGAGGAGGCCCCTCCTACAGCACAGCCTGAGCTCCTATCAGCCGCCAGGGAAATCTGTGCCAACAGTATTGAAGGAGCTTCACCCTTTAGGGCAATAGAATACCAAGGATTATGCTAAATTCCTATCAATTGCTAGCTTTTATTTAATAATTTATTTGGCCTTTAAGCAAGTACAATCTTTAAAATTTTTTTGTATAATTTATAAGAGAGCGAACACACACACACACACACACACACACACACACACGCACGCACGAACTAGTGGGGGAGGGGCAGAGAGCAGAGGGGAACAGAGGATCTGAAGCAACTCCGTGCTGACAGCAGACAGCCCAATGTGTGGCTCAAGCTCACAAACCCAACCAGGAGATTATGACCTGAGCCGAAGTCTTAACCAACTGAGCCACCCTGGCACCCCTTGAAAACACTCCTATGAATTATTATGTTGGATTCTTAACTTATCCTGTCTTGTATGGTCAGCTAACCTTATTTTCCTGGATTTACATTTGGCACATGTGTCCCAGTGCCCATTTTGGTGGAAAGCATGTAATAGGAACTCAGTAAATGTCTGCTGATCAAAACAAAAATTTATAGGGGCGCCTGGGTGGCTCAGTCAGTTAAACCTCCGACTTCAGCTCAGGTCAGATCTCACGTTTGTGGGTTCAAGCCCTGCCTCAGGCTCTGTGCTGACAGCTAGCTCAGAGCCTGGAGCCTGCTTCCAGTTCTGTGTCTCCTCCTCTCTCTGCCCCTCTCCCTCTCATGCTCTGTCTCTCTCTGTATCAAAAATAAAATAAAACATTAAAAAAATTTAAGAAAAAAAATTTTATAGAATATGGTCCCTGTGCTACAGAAGCAAAAAACACAATAGATTTTAACATATAACTAAATTAATCTTAAGATAAATCAACATAAAGTATTGTCAACAATAGATACATATCAAACATTTACAGACAGGACTTATTAAGGAGGAGAGTTTGCTGGGAGAACTCATTACTCTTTAAAAAAAAGAAGAGATGTGGTATATGGAATGTCATGTTTTAGAAATGGAGGAGTTTAGGAGAAGGAAGAACTTGATATTGGGAGAAATATTTTTTTCTATTCAATAGTGATTTCTTTAACATTTTTGTCGCAGCTTTCAGAGCTGTTCCCACCCCAAACTTCTATTCGACATCACTGCCCAGCTCAGAACAGTACGCATAACCAGCACCATGAAAAGAAATCATGGAATTTCAGTTTCTGCCTCCTTAGTACATGTTGGCAACATTAATAACATAGGCCAATATTGTTGCACTTGGTCTCCTTTGATATTCCTCAATCTTAGAATCCTATTATGTCCAAGATACTTTTCTTAAGGGGATTGGGATTGATAAGGAATGAGAAGGAATACTGCTCTTTTCCTTGGTCTTTCCAAGTCTTAAAAGGATTACGGATATTGTTATTTTTAAATGCAGGTGGTTGAAGGACCTTATAACAAGCCATCAGTGGTGACTTGAATAATTTTTCACCCCTTAAAATTTCAATCACAGTCTTCAGCAGATAAGGTCAAAGAAAATAATATTGTGATAAAAAGTAAAGTAAGAAAATCAGATGTGATGTTCCTGTTATTTAGAAATTAAATGTAACTTTCTCTAGAAGTCAATTAAACTATTCAATACATTGCCAAAGAGGACAAAACCTTCATTGGCTTTATTTATACTAGAAACAGTTGACGAGTCGACATTATTACATTTATCTCATCTGCCAGAATGTATCAGGGGAGAAGGCAAATTAAGTCTTATCATGATGATTGCTGGTGGGTTTTTAAGGCATTTTTTTTTCTATTTATAAATGAGGAAAGAGACCAAAATCCTCACATCGTAGTTATTACAGAGTAAAGCAGCAGCCCTCAGACTTGGGCATGCTTCAGAATCATCTGGATGTCTGAGAAAATGCAGATTGCTCACCCCACTCCCAGAGGTCTGGGGTGGTGCTCAAGAATTTGCATTTCTCATGAGTCCCTGGGGGTGCTGCTGGTGTGGATGGTATTGAAAACCCCTGGAATTAAGGATGCTTTTCCATCTCCTACTTTTCCTAAGGAACAGAACTTAAGATAATCCATTTATCCACTAGAATAACATCTTTTAGGCACCCTTTCCATAAATCTTTAACCACAAAGGCTTATAGACTTTGTCATTGGCAGCTCTGCTGGACAGACCAAATGGACTTAAATAAAAACAAAGAGTTTATCTGAGCATCTTTCTCTCTAAGGCCACAATGACAAGGACATACCCAGTCCCACCTTTTCTCCTTTTCTCGGATCTCTGCTTTTCCTCCAAATACCTTATTGGTACCTCCACCTCTATGCCTAACGTACCCTGGGTTTTTTCATAGTGTGACTACATAGAAGAAGTGGGCCTGGGACAGGAGCTGAGCCACAATTTCTCCATCAAAACAAAGATGATAATACACTTCTCCCGGCTATTGTTGATGAATAAATAAGAGCACAGGCACACAGAATCGAGTATAATGCCCAGCACGTGGGAAGACCGCTCTCCTGCCCACAGAACCAATGACCTCTCCGTCCCCCTAGATCTCCCTGCCCCTGCACTTTGTGACGCTCCGCCTTCCGAGTATTCTAGAGTATACCAAGCTCAAAGTGAGAGAAAGAACATACCAGGGCAGAATCGTCAGGTTTTCCAGAAGGCAGAAAAATATAAGAGAGGGAGAGAGAGGGCAACTTGCAACAAAATCAAGGACCAGCGATCAGAGCTATAGAATTTTCTGACCAGTGTAGATCACCTCTGGCTAAACAGCTTTAGGGACAGGTGAGCAGGCCATCTGACAATTCAACAGAGGCAACCATACAACGCTCAAGTGTAAGCTTCAGACCAAGGGCGCATTGCTGAAATGCAGACATTGGGTTTGTTCACTTTTAACTCACTGTTGTGTCTGGGTTATTACCATAATCCATAGGAATGCCAGTGTCTTTGGCTTCCATGAAGTCCATGCATGAGCCAAACAGAAGCAAGCCTCTAATCCAAAAGTGGAACAATTATCTGTGTTATATTTTCATTCACCTTTTTAGACAATCTAATAACAATCTAGGGATTCAAGTAATCAGCCCAGCAGGTTTGTGAAGCACGATAGTAGCAGTTAGGGACACGTCAATGGGGTGCCAGTTCTAAGAAGCAATGTGACCTTGCATAAGAAACCTTCGATTTCTTGTATCTGTACTCTCATATGTAAGACATTAGCCAGCTGGGTCATCCACTTCTAATTATGATACTGGATTTATCAAAATGCTTCAAGAAGTAGAAACGTCAAACAGGGCAAATGTAACACTGGTGGTCAAGTTGAAATAACTATCTTAACTAGGATCAAGTCAATTATCAGCTCTTATACATACACCATGTTATCAAGAATGTGCCAGGATATTCCCATAATGCTTTCATTTCACATTCATGAAGCTAATAATATAAACCCCCCCCCCATGATACGGCTTTGACAAAAATCCAGGCTTCCCACTTCTTCCACTTCAGAACAAAGTCTCTGAGTGCTTTTGTTGGCTAGCAGATTTATAGGATAAGAAATCTATTTTTCAGTTTCATCAATAGTAGGCAACCACTTGGAAAAAGTAAGAACAATTAAATCTAAACCTTTAAGAAAAAAAACTAAGTCAGAGGGTCCCTGGGGTTTGCTCATAGCACTCGTATGATCCCCACCACACTGTCTGCCAAGTGCCTTAGCGCTCTCAGATCTGTCGAGCCCTTCACAGAACCTTCTGATGCTAGAGTTGACCCTCCAGCTTGAGTCGAGCTATACTCCATCCCTTGAAAGCTCAGATAGGAATTCCTCCCCAGAAAAGTTACGGTAATGCTACATCCGAACCCTGTGGGACTAGCTCCTCTCTTGCCTGAAGTGTAGGCGCCTTTCTAGCACTGCAGTACCGCGCTTGGCCAGTAGGTGCTGCCATCTAAACACGTGTGATTTTGCAGTCTGAACACAGGTTCAAGGTTTCAAGCTCCGGGAGATAAAAATCTGGGTTTCAAGTTTGATAACGTCTTTTCTACACCGGTTATCTAGGATTGATCAATTCTGAAGGCTCTAATTTCTGTTCTTCAAGCTAACTTAAAACAGGGCAGCCTGAAAAATACCCCTCTTACATGGGCAGCCTGAGAAGTTTTTACAGGTGTTTGCGCTGCAAACCTAAATAGCCCCCTAAGTTCAATCACAACAATGCCAGAGGCAGGAAAAAAAAAACTGCAACAAAAGATGAAAAGAGAGCAAGCTCAGTAAAGCTTATGGCTCCCCAAGAGCTGTTTTGATGTGGAAATCTCTGTGAAAGCTCATTAAGTCCTCAGTGTGTGAGGCAGGACTTAGGGAAAAGTCAAAATGAAGATAATAAGACACCATATCCACCCATACGGACATATTTGTGAAGCATTCAGAATACACCAAAGAAATTTTATGTGGCCTCCCCAGCATATGAAAGGCCAAAATTAGCTCCTCTAGTTAAATCGCAGTCCATATGAACAGTTACTTACCTGGGAGGGAGTTACCTTGGTTACAACACTGACCAAACAAAACTAGTTAAAAAGCAACTCAAAGCATGAGGGTCCCCAAGATAGAAAGCCAGCTATGTCCTTCCTTTTCATGAGCAAAAAGCAGTTGCCACGCACCATGAACATCCAAGACATCAGAATAAATAGCAAGAGACATTAAATGATGTACATATATAAGAAAAGCCAGTAAGGTGCTTTTTCCCAGCACTTTCACCCATTGGAAACTATTCCTAAGAGGAGGTTCATCCTCAGGCTTCAACCAGAAACTGAACGGAATGAGACCCGGTATTAGGGTCCTCCAGAGAAATAGAATCACTGCGATGTATATGTGTGTAAAAAAACAATAGAAGAACTTTAAACAACTGACTCACGAAATTGCAGAGGTTAGCAGGTAAGCGGAGAGGCTGGAGGTCCAGGAGACGCTGGAGGTCCAGGAGAGGCTGCAGCTGCCACTACCGTCTGAAGACAATGTGCTGGCAGCATTCTCCCTTCCTCCGTGGTGGTCAGTCTTTTTCTAATAAGGCCTTCAATTGGATTCAGCCCACCTCATTTTAGCTTAATTACCTCTTTAAAGGCCCTGTCTCCAAATATAGTCCCATTCTGGGGTACTGTGCCTTAGGACTTCAACATATGAACTGGGGAGACCACAGTTCAGCCCCCTACAGACGTGAATGGGTACCATAATGAGCCTGAGACTTAAAACGAGGAAGAAACATGGGGAGAGGTCGCTAAAAACCTGTGTTTCTTGGAGCAGTGATCCTCAGTGTGTGGTTCCAGGCCCAGCAAATTCAGCAACACCTGGGAAGTTGCTAGCCATGCCAAATTCTCATACCCCACCCGAGATGTGCCGCACCTGTGAGCAGGGCACAGCAATTTCTTCTTAAACTTGTAGTATTGAAGTATAGTTAACAGATGGTGTTCTATTAGTTGTGGTCTACAATGTAGTGACTTGATAGTTCTGTACATTACTCAATGCTCGCCATGACAGCGCAGGTACCACCTGTCACCGTAAAACATGATTACCATATTATTCATATTCCCTGTGCTTTACTTTTCATCTCTGTGATCACTTTCCTGGAACTTCGTACCTATTAATCCCTTCACCTGTTTCACCCATCTTCCCACTGACCCCTCCCCGCAGCAACCACCAGTTTGGTCTCTGTATTGATGGGTCTTGTTTCTGTCTTGTTTGTTTTGTTCTCTATGTTCCACATATAAGTGAAATCATATGGCATTTTTCTCTGTCACTTAGTATAATATCCTAATAACACCTAGAGGTCCATCCAATATTGTCACAAATGGCACGATCTCATTCCTTTTTATAACTGAATATTCCATTGTGTATATACACACAACATCTTTATCTATCGATGGACACTTGGGTTTCTTCCACATCTGGGCTATTTTACGTAATGCTGTAAGAAACAGTGGTGCATATATCTTTTCAAATTAATGTTTTTGTTTTCTTTATGGAAATACTCAGTAGAATTCCTGGGTCATATGGTATTTGTAGTGTTAGTTTTTTGAGAAACCTCCTTACTGTCTTCCACAGCGGCTGCACCAATTTACATTCCTACCAACAGTGTGTGAGGGTTCCCTTTTCTCCACATCCTCGCCAACACTTGTTATGTCTTGTCTTTTTGATACTAGCTATTCGGAGTATCTCACTGTGGTTTTGATTTGCATTTCCCTGATGATTAGTGATGGTGAGCATCGTTTCATGTATGTGTTGGCCATTTGAACATCTTCTTTGGAAAAATGTCAACTTAGGTTTTCTGCTCATATTTTTTTTAATTTCATTTTAGAGAGAGAGCACGTGCACATGTAGGGGAGAGGGGCAGAAGGAGAGAGAAAGAAAAAAAATCTTAAGCAGACTCTCTTAAGAGGATCTTAAGCAGGCTGCACACTAAGTGTGGGGCTCCATCCCACCATCTTGGGATCATGGCCTGAGCCGAAATCGAGTCAGACGCTCAACTGGCTGACACCCCTCTGCTCATTTTAAATCAGATTATTTGCTTTTCTACTGCTAGATTGTATAAGCTCTTTATATATTTTGGATACTAACCTCTTAATGGATATATCATTTGCAAACACCTTCTCCTGTTCACTGGTTGCTTTTTCATTTTGTTTCCTTTTCTGGGCAAAAGGTTTTTATTTTAGTGTAGTCCTGATATGTCTTCTGAGGCAAAGGAAACAAAGCAAAAATAAACTACTGGGACTACACCAAAATAAAAAGCTTTTGCCCAGCAGTTTGTTTTTAGCAAGCCCTTCAGCAATTCCAAAGAAGTCTAAAGTTGAGATCTACCTTAGAAGTTGCTTGATTTCAAGAACAATGTCACCTAAGAAATTTTCCGACAAATGTGGGAATACATATTGTGTGATCCATGTGGTTTCTTTAAAAATATTAGGCTCAGTCATATTTTATAAGTGGGCCTTGGGATCCATTTTACTGTTATAAATTGGAATTAAAGCCAGAGCTCCATGGATAAGCATGATAACAACACCGCAAAGGACCTTGGCCTCTGAGTACAGATTCCGCGGGGTAAAACCCAACCTAAGAGTAACCGATAAAGCATATTTATCAAATACAGAGCAATCTAATTGCTGTCTGTCTGGTTGGATGCCTCAATTACTTTATGCAATTCCCATGAATGGCAGACTAAATTACAATGATTGGACTTAGTAAAATTCATTCTACTCTCTTTTAAAATTAAAAAAAAAACTAGAAATAGAATTGTTAGGTGGTCATATGTTAGCAATGATCAAATTTATACTATGCTACACCTGGCCCCAAAACAGGTTCTAGACCCTCACACCTTAGCCTTTGCCAGTACGCTGGCCAGAAACCTCTGGCCATGTCTGTCACTGTGCCCTTGGAGAATATACACGACAGCAGTAGGAATAAAAAGACTGAATTCACCTGTGAGGTATTTTCAAGCCTTGGTGGTGGTCAGATCTACAAGCAAGGACACACATGCCGGTTTCTCTGTAGAAGTCAGCTTCGTCTGAGATGTCTGAGCTGTGCGGTGGGCAGGCACATGCACTAAAGGGAGAGCTGAGGGCCAGTGAGCTGTCCTGACTGCCTCGCACAGTTCTGAGAACATAAGGTGCTGAATTACATCGCACAACTAGATCCAACACTCATCATTCCCTTTTCCCCCCATTTTTAGTAGTGACCATGCCAACATGGGGCTTGAATTCATGACCCCAAGATTAAGAGTCACATGCTCTACGGACTCAGCCAGCCAGGTTCCCCAACACTCATAATTCTTTATGTAATTTATGCGACACGAAGTTTCCACGTCTTCAGAAAAAAAATACATTTGTGGAGCCTAAATGTTTATATTGGCTACCAAGGAAAAGATTGTCAAGTGGACCTTTTGACTGGACTTAGATCTAATATCCCCTCTGTGTGACGATCCGTCACAGAACGCCAACCGTGAACAGAATAATTTGGGCAGGACTTACACGAGTAACCTGAAGGACCGCTTGCAAGTTGCAGTGTTTAACGGTGTCCAGACAGGATAGAGAGCAGTTACACCAGCAGGTCATTGACTGAGAAGCTGATATCCGTCTGGTGCCCCAAGAACAAGGGCGGTCTGATGGCTGGAAGCTAGTGTTCTAGACAAATGACCGGGTCCTGGAATCTGTATTCTTTTTTTACCCCTCTGCGGCTCACTCTTCTCTGGGTTTACCGGGAGAACTCTCCCGGGGGTGAATTGTTACCTGTAACTAATCACACTGTGTCCGCCTCTCCCATTAATAAGACGTGAAATTAACTTAAATTTAGCATCAGGAACTATCTCGAAAGGAAAACAGGTTCATAAGCGTAGGCTCTTATGGCTTTGGGAAGAATAGAGGCCATCCCAGAAAAACAGTAAAAGCCTCGAGCTGTGAGAGGTAGCAGGCCGTCAGTCATGACTTTTTGCACCAGGTGGTGCTATAACCACCTCTGTCCTGCTTCCCCTCCCACCGCACCGTCACCTGGTTGCCTCCCATTACCTGGGAAGCCAGGAGAGAAAGAAAAGATGGAATCCTGCAATGCTGTGCCCCTGCACTGTTCCATTGGGATGGCTCTGATTCTCACACTGCCGAAATGCAAATACTAAGTTCTGAGAAGATCCAGAGTTCTCTTAGGTACCACTGACATCTCAGTTCTTGGCCTCGCTTTAGATGGGGATTATCTGCAGCACAACCTGTGCCTCTCAAAACTCCTTTGATGCCCCCTCCTGAAATCAGAAACGGATCAGATTTCCATGCTTCCTCCACTTCTCTTGTACGTGCCCCATGCGGAGATTTTTGTTCCAGAGAAGTGTTTGTCCTTCCGCCAGGATACTCAGAGTAAGCGTCCGCTGCTGCTTCTTTTCCTCCGTCTTTGGCCACATCGCCACCTCACAGAGACTTCTTTTCCCCAGATACTTCCTCCTACAAACAATAATCTTCACTCCTTTAATCCTGTTCATACCCCCTCTCTAGCACTGGACACTACCAAAAGGCGTTGCTTCCAGAGCGGGTTGAGTGGGGAACCTCACGTGCTTAGGGAATATTCCCACTCATATGGGGTCAGTTTGGCCTGGGTATTCACCACATTTGAATTTTAAGCAAATACATATTAGGGCAGTTCTGGGGGAGCTGCTTTGGACACGAGGTGGCAGTAGCAGCCAACCTATTTGGGCACCCTTTACCCAGTACTGAGAAAGGGTATTTCCTGTCTGTTAACTGTCAATTCTTGGCATAGTTTTGTCTCACTAAAGCCAGGGTGGCTGAATAATGTGTCTGAAGTTCCAGACCTTGTGGAGTCCCACAACCATCGAAGAACTAACTATTGCTCAAATTGAAGACTAAACAACCAAATAAACAAGGTGAGAAGTTGTTATTGAGGCTCACTTCCAAGGAAAGGAGGAGCCCTCTAGAAAGCACAGAACTCCTACTTAGATTGGCATTGGTGAGGTATTTGGAAAAAGCAAGGATTTGAGATCTCCTGCACATCGTTACTGAGACTTTGAGCTACTTATTTAACAGAGGTGGCTCAGCTCATGCCCACACGTGGATTGAAAGGGTAAGGAAGTCTTCCTCATAAATTTTACAAAGGGTCAAATAAGATAATAGCCAGGGAAACCTTGTAAGCTATGACATGCAATAAACATACAAGGAAGGCATTTTTGTTGGGTTTGTTCCTGGTTTGTTTGGGGGGGGGTACTTGTTTTGGGCTGTGGGGTTTTTTTTGTTTTTTTTTTTGGTCCAGGTGATCCATCTAGAAGCAGTTTTACCATGAGTTCTACTATTTCTTCATGCTTTGCTTCATCCTAAGTCCACAATTATGCTCTCACCCAGGCTCCTGTCACCTGTCATCTTGATTTATGAAAGCTCCTGTTCTCTGATCTCATTTCTTACCTCTGCCTCCTTTAAAACTTATAAAATGTGGCTGCAAGGTCAAATTTCTCATCATTACAGTATTACATCCTCAGGTATCATCATTACTGTCTTAATAAAGCAGGCAGTTAGGTTCCACAATAGTGTGTTTAATCCACTAGATAATTGTTCATCCTTCATTATATAATCCCCATCCTGTCCCTGGCTAGGATTTCAGAACGACTGTGTTGTGGTTTGAAACATCTATTAATTTGGCACATGTATTAATTAAAATTTTATTTTTAGTCAAGTATGTGATGGGTTAAGTGTTGTATAGAAATTTAAAAAATACAACTAATCTTAACCACTTTTACTCGGAGTGAAAACAATATAACCAGAAAGTTTTCTGATAACTTCCATACCATTTACAGACTTTGTTAAAAATCAAAAAGGGCCTAAAACTTAAAGTATTACAGAATTAGTTAAGTATTATGGTAGAAGATTTATGAAGCATGCAACCACACAAAATCTTTCATGTAGTTAATAAGACAAAGATATATTACTTCATTTTACTTCACTCGTGACCCAGAGTGAATTATTGCCACAGTAAAGTTAGACCTAACTGGGCCCTGGTACCTGAATGGCCAAGAGGTACAGAAATTTCCAGCACAGCTTCTCTAGCAAGTGGGGTATAACAAGACCATACTCTAAAGCGAGTCCTCAGTTTTATTATTTATTTCACTGCCTTGATCATTTTTCTGCACTCATTTGGCTTAAAGGCGCAGACATTCCCTGTTGATTATCTCTACTTGGCAGTGGGTTTCTGCTACACATTTTGATTCCTAATATGGTAGCAGGAGAGGGTTTTGTATGAGTTCCAGAGAGTTTCTCTGGGCTTGTGGAATGCAGTGAGGAAAGAATCCTACAGAGATGAAAACACGAACATTTGCATTGATAAAGAGAAAACTAAAATAAAGGAAAAAAGGGGATGTTCCTCTAAAAATAATTCTCCCCCACCCCCACCCTTTTTTTTTTTTTTTTTTACTCTGGCCACTTTCATTTCTAATAATGTCTTACAGTTTGGAGATTGGAGGAATTAATGTTGTGTTGCTTAATTGCCTGTCTTTTCACGACCATTTCAAAAGCCATTTTGAAATGTGTGAGTGTTTTTATAGAAGCGACACTAAAATAAACTTTCTATCAACAACAGAGTTTAAATCTTTGAAGCACCCAATCACACTGCGCCATTAATTAGCCACATAATGATGAAATCTGAGAAAGTGTCACGTCCCCACAAGAAAGTAATAGTTAAAGGTGTCTATTCAGGATACAGGCTATACCAGCATTCCTCTTAATTTTTGTAGCAATATGAACCCAGGCCAAAGAATCCATGTATTGGTCTCAGAATTTAATTTGGTTTTTCCCTCAAAGTCATAATTCATAGAAATATTCATTTGGTAAAAATTCTTTAAGCAGTACATAGCAGATGATGAATTCTTCTTTAATAATGGGTTCATTTTCTCTAAATGTATTTATTTACTAAAGGTCTCTGTACTTTAATAAGCCACATTTGCACTGGTATTAAAATGTCATTATTTCCATCATCATTAACATCCATTTAATGTTTAACTTTTATATAATTCAAAATTACATTTGGAAGCTATTGCCTCTAAATTGGCCATATCAACATTTGAGGTTGTGTCTATGTAGGTTTATATGCTACATATAAAAAAAAAATCACTAAAGAGAGACTCATCTTGAAATCCAAGAAATTCAATATGCCAGTGTAGTTACTCTGAAAATATGTTTTTTATAATGTTCAAACATTTTCTTTTCCTGGACAACCAATTCTAGGAAGCCCTTCTGTAAAAAAAAATAAAATAAAATAAAAAATTCTGACCACTTATCAATAACCTCAAACACAATGTGTTTAGTGAGAAGGAAAATAAGGGCAAACCTATGCTCTTTAGTAAAAATTCTTTAAGTCCTACATAGAATTTTGCTTACATCTCAAGAGTCAGAATCTAGTCTTGACTGCCTTATGTACCAAATACTTGCTAGGAAATGTACTCTTTTATTCTAGGTGGCAATGTGTGCAGTTAAAAATTGTGGTGATGGAGCATCTAGGTGGCTAGTTGGTTAAGCATCCAACTCTGGATTTTGGCTCAGGTCATGATCTCACAGTTTATGGGATCGAGCCCCAAGTAGGGCTCCGTGCTGACAGCATGAGTCTGCTTGGGATTCTCTCTCCCCATCTCTGCCCTTCCCCTGCTCATGCACATGCTCTCTCCCCCTCTCAAAATAAATAAATCAATATTTTTAAAATTGTGGTGCTAAAACCAAAGAAGTGGATATTGGAGTAAGCAATACACAGTCTCCATCTTCATCAGGTTCACAGATTTCTTGACTTGCTGTCATTTTCAGGATCATATAAGGACTTAGCTTCCCCATGCATACTCATATTTATTTATTTAAATTAGAAGAAGCACTTTTGTTTCACTGATGTAATTATCAAAAATTATAGAATATTTAAAAATGCAAGTAGAAAAATTTTAAACAACCTTAAAATTCACTACCCAGAAATAATTTGGGTTAGTTTTTTGGTACATAGCTCCTTCGAATCATAATGCCTATCATTATGCACATATGTGTACCTATATACTTTCCATAATACGGTTGGAATATACAGAGGATACTAATTTTTAATCTGCTTTTGTGATATTGTGAACATCTTCCTGCATCAATAAACTTTTCAATGTTGTTTCAATGTTTAAATATGCTTTTTAATTTATTTTTGAGAGAGAGCATGCAAGCAAGGGAGGGGCAGAGAGAGAGGGAGACACAGAATCTGAAGCAGGCTCCAGGCTCTGAGCTGTCAGCACAGAGCATGACACGGGGCTCGAGCTGATGAACATGACATCATGACCCAAGCCAAAGTCAGATGCTCAACTGACTGAGCCAGCCAGGCACCCCTCAATGTTGTTTTAAAAGGCTATAGATGACTGCATTATAGGATGATATCATAATTGATTAAATCAATGTCCAACTGATGAACATTTGGGTCATTTCAAGTTTTACTGTACTATAAAACACACCACAGTTAACATCTTCATTGCTAAATTTTTGCTCCTATCCTCAATTACCTTCCATAGAAGGTAGATTTTCTGATCAAGGAATATACATGTCTTAAAGCTTTGGAATGCCAAATTCCCCTCCAGAAAGGCTGTTAACATTTTACCTTGTTACTGTCTCATCTAAGTACATGACAATACTTTGACTGATAATGAGCATTATATACTTTTAAGTCTTTGCCCACTTTGATAGACCAAAACATGGAGTCCTATTTTTATTTGTATTTCTTTGATTACGATTGAAGTTGAATATTTATATTTACCCCTGCCTTCGATTTAGCCTTCTTTATTATCGTGAAAATATAAGGCAAGGGAGAAAGAGGTTCGATGGGCTCGGATTTGTAAATACTAACTTCCGACCTGAAGGAGCAAGTCCCTGGCTGATAGAGAAGTCACGTGTGCTAACTCATGAACAGCAACACAAAAGAACAGGCTATCCTTCTATTTCGTGTGGCACTCTGTGAAGATGCCACCTGGCCACTTTGTTCCTCCATTGTTTAAGAAACCACCACGATCTTGGTCTGAGTTGCGTTGAGTCTGAAGGACAATGCTTCACGTGTAATTTATCAGTTTTCCCCTAACCCAGTTACTCCTTTGAGGTGACTGTCAAGCTCTTGTCGCAGCAGAGAGGCAAGTGAAGATATGCAGAGGGGCTCAATTTAATTCAGGTAGTCAGTGAGCCACAGGTTCTGTCTGCTCAACCACTTTCACCCCAAATAGGTAACTCCAGTCCAAATTTGTAAGTGAGCTGAAAACAACTTTGTGCCTTTAAATATCTGGTGATGTGTCACATTTTAGTCTATCTGAAGCCAGTGTGGTGGACAGCAAGTGCCAGATCACAACATGCCAGTCAGACAGTTGTTTGTACCGTTTCCTGACGTTTGCTGAGCAGAGAACTTCAAATACCTTTAGCACATGCTATCTGTGAAGAGGATTGATATTTTTTCTTGCTTGAATGTTGTATAAATTACTCTGGAATAGTTTGCCTCTACAGCTTTTTAATCCTTTCCTTGTACACAAAGGCCAACTTAAAAATAAGAGTTAATATAAGAGAAGTTTGAACACCATAGGATAAAACCCAATAAGCCCATAAAAACAAAAGTTCAGATAAATTCATGCCTAAATACTAAGGTACAACTCAAAATAGGAAGGGGTAAAAACAAACTTCATTTCCTACCAGAGAAACCAAAAATTAAACACTGAACTACAGTATCTATTTTTCTCTATAAGCCTAACAATTCTTTTCCATATATGTAAGGAAGGCAAATATGCATTTTTGTTTACAATTTAGGCTGGCCCTGTGCACACAGAGCACACCCCAGTGAAAATTCAGTGGGCAATAACATGGAACTCTGCAAACCTACAGGACTAAGACCTCACTGGGGTTTGCCCCTCCTCCACTGTCTTGCCAGAGTCTCTTTTTCTCCTCTGTGCCAGAAGCTATTTAGAGTCAAGCATCATTAAATCAAAATGCAAAGGAAGGAGAAATGAATGTGGGTTAATTGCATTTTGCATACCACCGCACCACAGTTGGTATAAAGTATTATTGCAGGACAAAATTGCATTGTGCAATCCAGGAGGACAAGGAACTTGGTGAGGCCAGAGGATGGTGGTGTACCAGAAAGTAACCACGGATGAGGATGCTGAGTGTGTGTGTGTGTGTTTGCAAGGTGAGGTCGCATATAAAAACCTCATACTTCGTGCTAAGAAGTTGGCACTTTGTCCTGAGGTAGGAATCTCCCGGAAGAACTGCAGCTACCCAGCTACTCTCCAGAAAGTTCCCATTATATGTAATTTGGCACACCCGGGGTGATCTTCTCCCCTCTATAACACAAAGAAGCCCTATACTTGCAATCTTGGTAGAGATGTCCAACCCTGATTCCTTATCAGCAGAGCTGTGGGGTAACACAGGGAACGTTATGATGTTACATAGCCCATTATGATAACAAAGGGAACATTATGATGGGAGCAACTGTAATTGAAAAGAAGACCTCTTCCTGCCATCCATGGCCTGGAAATAAAAGGCATAGTACCCATATAAATAAAGGGCAGAGAGGCACCAACTCTCAAGCAAAGAATTTCTTGTAACAGGAGTGGAAAGAAGGCAGAGACCTGGGAAGTCCACAAGTATCATGGAAGGCTTCTCAGAGGAGGTGACGTTTGCTACACCAGTCAGACTTGAACCATAACCCGAAGGATGGAGTAGCAGTAGGACTCCAGATAACCATTCTTCTGTGGGGAGAAACGAGGCAAAACAAACAGGTCTCTGGTCTCATGGGCCACCGTAGAAGACATTTTTTTTCTTACAGGCCTTGTTAGGGTCCCTACACCCAAAAGACTCAGATAACTGCCTCTTTTTAATGGCCTTTAATCTCCATTTCATTTACTTATTTATGTAGAATTGTTTGAGATTCATTTTTGAAATTATAAAAGCAATATGTGTTCACAACAAAAACCAGAGGTGTACGTACAGTCTCTCTCCCCACTCCCAGGCCCAACCCTTCCATCCAGAGAGAACCGCTGTGGCAAGTACGCCCTTCCAGAAATATCTCGTGCATATATATGCACCGATTCTATACTATGTATAAACACCATACTATTATACTTTCTTCTGTAATTACATCATAGTGACAACTCTATAATGTTGATATACGAGGCACTTGATGGTCAATCTGTTAGGAAAAGGTTCCTGAAGCTCTACTGTAATACACTTAATATTAGAATATCAGTTTTCCATATCAAAGAAAGGAGGGTGCTCAAAGTACGGAACACCAATGCCCCACCAAACAATCTCTTCACTTTGGGAGTCTCTGCATAAGAGCACACAAAAATAGTCGCCTGCCATTCCATTGTGAGACTGGACCATAACTTTTTTTAATCATTCCCCAGTTAGTAGACATATAGATTGTATGTAGGATTTTTGCCTTCATCGACACTATTTTTTATTTTTTTACTGTTTTATTTATTTTTGAGAGAGAGAAAGAGAGACAGCGTGAGCAGCTGAGGGACAGAAAGAGAGGGAGACACAGAATCCGAAGACAGGCTCCAGGCTCTGAGCTAGCTGTCAGCACAGAGCCCGATGCGGGGCTGGAACCCACAAACTATGAGATCAATACCTGAGCTGAAGTCAGGCACTTAACTGACTGAGCCACCCAGGCACCCCTAAACAACACTTTTTTGAACCTCATTCACTTAGGCAAATGCCTACAGCAAAAATGCCTCCAAGTAGAATCCCTGAGTGGAAGGGAGTGATAAAATGTTGCCAAACTGTTCTCCCAAGAAGTTGTTGCAATTTACAGTCAATGGGAGAGACAATTTGTATAATCTAGGATTTCCTTGCAGAAACTGCAGAGCTATGCTGCCACAGAACTAGTTCTGCAAGCTTAAGTCTCCAGATCAAATTACCTATTTGTAACTAGGATTCCAGCCATGCGTGCAAGTTCAGCGCTCTCTGAGTGTTTGATGTCCCCAAACAGTTTGCATTAGTGGTGCAGCTAAGCTGGGGAGTGGCATGGACCATCCACGTGAAGTGGCGTTTTGGCGTTAGCCTTCTGGAGTGTAAATAGTGATTAGAGGGTTTCCATCGCAGGGAAACTCTATAAGGAATGCAAACTAGCAAGAAAGAGGGAGCCATGAAGGCCAAATGTGAGCCACTGCTGCCAGGAACGCACACAGAAACAAGGCACAGACAAGTTCAGGAACTGTGTGACAGTCACAGGGCCATTTTGGTCTCATGAATAAGGAAGGTACAGTAGATATCTGCCTGAACCTTCTGCCCGCCCCCCCCCACCCCCCCAGTGAGGGAAAGACAGCAAGGCTGACAGCTGTAACAGAAAGTTCAGCTGCTGTTTCATTTCATGTTCAAAATGTTTCTCAGACACATGGAACTTCACCATCATTACCTGTTTTAAAAAAATTTTTTATAATGTTTATTTTTGAGAGAGAGAGAAAAGTCATGAAAGAGTAAGGGGCAGAGTGAGGGAGACACAGAATCTGAAGCAGGCTTCAGGATCCAAACTGTGAGCACAGAGCCCAACGTGGGGCTTGAACCCACGAACTGTGAGATGATGACCTGAGCACCCCTTCATTATCATTTTGATGTGTGTGTGTGTGTATCCTCTTCTAAATAGAGTTTGGGTTAATATTCATGTGTGGTAAAACAACAGATGATCATTGTATTTTCAAAAATATAAAAAATATGACCTAAAAAATGGCAGCACTGGTAATTCAATTTCAGGTTTTGTCACATAACTTTTAAAAATGCAGCTAATATATACTAAGCCTTCTCATACATAATTTATGTTATTGATTAAAATCTAAAAGTGGAATGAAAAAAACTGGATACAATTTTTGCTAAGAGAATGAGTAAAAGATAATCGGCCATGGTAATAGTTCAAACAGCAAACTACTGGAAATCTATTCCTGCTTTTAAAGTTTGGGACTAACAGGGGCCCCTGGGTGGCTCAGAGGCTGGAGACTGCTTCAGATTCTGTGTCTGCCTCTATCTCTCTCAAAAATAAACATTAAAAAATTTTAAAGTTTAGGGCTAACATATTCTATTATGCATGTGCTATTGATGAAGAACTGGGCTATAAAAGGTACGATATACTCTAGAAAAGACTTACACCTTCAGTGAGATGCGAATAGTTCCCCTGTCTATCATTAACAACCCCTACAGTCATGAGTGACAAAAATATAACAAAAATCCTAGTCCGTGCATATATGTGTGTGTGTTCTTTCTGTTCTTCAAGTTTCCTACACTATTATACAACAGTTATATGCTTTAACTTAATCTAAATCGTAAAGCATAGATCATCCAAAGTCTCTTTTATCGTAATTTGAGACAGCCCCAGAACAACAGAATGACAAACATTTCCACTTAGTCTTTCCTTCTTCTACAATTTGTCATGACTACCTATGTTTTCCCCCTAATCATCTTTTCTTAAATTTTACATTTACCTAGGATTAAGTATTTGAGCATTTGGGTTTTTTGTTTGTGTATGTGTTGTTGTTTTCTTCCAATGACCTACAAAATATTTCTAAAAGGATTTTCAAGGAAATGAGAATGATCATGTTGTTATAAGTCCTGTTGCTCAGATCTCCCGAAAAATCCCCCGTCTCCACCTCTGCCTCCTTTCCCGTGGCCAGGGTTTATGTCCCTCCCCTTCTCCAGTGATGGCAACAGTCTCCTGAAGCTGGGTCCCCTAGGCTCCTGCTTGACCTTCTCTCTTGCAGTCTACACACTACTGCTGATGGGATCCTCCTGAAGCAAAAATCTCCTGTGTAAACCTTTAATTGGCTTAAATTAGCTTCTCGCTGCCTTCATGATGAAATCCAAATTCCTTAGAATGCTCTACAAGCCCCTTCACAACCAGGCCTGCCTCCCCAAATACCATCACTCACCCATTCCTCATTTACCTATGCACCACCCGTTGCTTTTGTGAGCATCAGCCCTCAGCATCCGACCTAGAGAATTTCTAATACTTTCTCTAAAATGATGCCTCTCAAGCCTGCATATCCATTTGACTCTCCTGAGGGTCTTGTCAAGATAGAGATTCTGCTTCCACAGGGCTAGGAGGGGCGTGAGGTGCTGCACTTCTAACGAGACCCCAGGTAATGCTGAGGCCGCTCAAAATGCACGTTGACAAGCCTCAAAAATGTTACTCTGTGCGCCCTCCCTCTGTGAAAAAAGCTCTTCTCTAGGAGGCTGATCTGCACAAAACTTCCTCTTTCCAAAATTTTTTAAAAATATTTATATTTATGAGAGAGAGAGAGCACGAGTAGGAAAGGGCAGAGAGGGGGCAGAAGAGCTAAAGCAAGCTCCATGCTGTCAGCACAGAGCCTGACACGGGGCTGAAACCTACAAACCGTGAGATCATGACCTGAGCCAAAGCCAAAGGCGCAACTGTATGAGCCACCCAGGTGCCCCCACTCTTTCCTAATTTTATAACTTGTATATAGGATGCACAGATTATCTTCTTTGTTTAAAGTTTATTTATTCATTTTGAGAGAGAGAAAGAAAAGAGAGAGAGAGAGAAAGCGAGGGAGAAAGAACACAAGCAGGAGAGGGGAAGAGAGAAAAAAAGAAAAGAGAGAATTCCAAACAGGCTCTGTGCTGTCAGTGCAGAGTAGAACACGGGGCCCGATCCCATGAATCCTGAGGCCATTACCTGAGCTGAAATCAAGCGCTTAGACCACTGAGCCACCCAGGTGCCCCTCCAGATTGCCTTGTACGTCTCACACTCTACTATAAGGTTTTGGTCACATGTCTGCCCCTCTAACCTCCTGTGGATCATCTAAAGGCTGGAATGGTGATTCTCGCTTCCTTGTATTCCCAACATTAACTTTGGAGCCAAATGTATAGGCATTTTATAAAAGTAATTTTGAATAGGAATTAGCGAAGATCTTTAAAGCAGCCCCCGGACGCCGTCTGACAAGGTATTGTTAAAGATGTCTTTGCTGGATGGAAGGTTAAATACTTAGCTCTCAAATTCATGTATTTTTTTATGTTACTACCATTATCTCCAGTGAGATGGAGGAGAGGAGGCCTAGGACTACTTGATTTCTATTCTTTTAACCAGCGTGTAAGTCTAGAGGCTGACTGAGGCTTTGCAGAGCCCAGGCCTGTTGGATGGTACAGGAAACTGATGGTCTCTGCGGCCTTGTGGATGAGCCCTCCAGGGCCACGCTCACACCCCACTCCCCTACCTCTGCCGCAGAGCACAGCCCTACTTGTTTCCGAACACTTGGCCTTGCACAAAAGAATGAAGGAAAGCGAGAGCATGAAGAACATGGTGTCCAGGCAAGAAGTGGCGCATCAGAGACATCTGCAGGTCTGAGTAGGGAGAACTGGTGGAAACAAACAACTGCCCAAGCTTGCCTCCATCGTGTCACAAGCAGGACAGGATGGGCCAGCCGTAACCATCCCAGCTGCCGGGAACCCACGGCCCTGGGGGCTGGTCAACGGTGCGTGAGGGGCACCAAGGCAGCAGGTGCAGCGCAGTGGTTCTCAATGCTGCACGTGCATTCGAATCACCTGGGAAGTGATGGTTACACAGTATGGACACCAGAGCAGCCCCCCGCCCCACATCAACAATTCAGAATCTCTGGGGGCAAGGCAAACGTTTGTAAAATTCGCCAGTGATGGTAATGTGAAACCGGAGTTGACAACTACTGATAGGGGTATCACCTCATTGGATGCTATAAGTCCCCTCTGCCTGCCTCAAAAGTATATGTCTAGCCTCAGCTTAAGTACCCAACAAGTGGCCTCCAAGTCTTAAATCCATGACAGGTCACATAAAACTAGCCTGGGGTGTTTTGCCTTTTCCCTCATGCAGCATGCATAAATGATTCTATAACAGAATTTCTTTCTTTGCACCCCTATCTCTCATCACACAGTTTCTACTAAGAAATTGGTACATTGATGGGCGCTTGGGTGGCTCAGTCAGCTAAGCATCCAACGTCAGCTCAAGTCAGGATCGAACCCCCCCATCGGGCTCTCCTGTCAGCATGGACCCGCTTCAGATCCTCTGTCCCCTGCTCTCTGCATCTCCCCTGCTCACACTTTGTCTCTCTGAAAAATAAATAAACATAAAAAAAAATAGAGCGATAAAAGAAATCGGTATATTGAGAGAAAATGTGACCCATGGAAAGAAGCTGAATTCATTTGGAAAAGAAAATTCCAAATCAGCTTGATACCTTTTCTTAATAATGAGTCTTACTAATGTGCCTTCCTTCTATCTTCCTCCTCCCATACCCTCTCCCACAAGTGCCTCAGTCAGACTGCTGAGCTCACAGCATCAGATGGGAGGTCAGGTAGGGTCACACTGGCTGGAGCTGAACGAACAATGCAGAAGTTTCACGACAATGGGATTCAGTTTCTTTCAGGAGCACAGGCTCCTTCAGTGTTAGTTTTCATGCTGCCAGATGGGAAGGGCGCGGCACTAGACACATGGCAGGAACTTTATAAATCTTAGTTGAATTTGAGTCAGAGCTCCTCAAGTTTTTTTAATAAAACACCTCAGGCCTTTTAAGTGTAATATAGTGAATATTCATAATGAATAATAAGTATCATATACAAATACACAAAAGAATTCAAGCATAACATATAATCATAATAACTTGTGTGCCCTTCCCTATCATGTCATATAATTCCCAAGCCTACTGTTTTATGCTTATCCTATGTTTGCTTTTAGTACATACACACGGTTTTGGTTTCATTTTAAGTTATGTAAATAGCATTATACTCTATATACTTTGTGTATTCACAAACTTTATGTAAATATTATGTATCCTTATGCAACTTGTCTCTACATATTACATTCTTGAGATGTATCCATGTTGATTAATGTAAACTTGTTACTTTGTAATTGCTGTATGGCATTCCATGGTAGGAGTATACCCCAACTGATGTTTACAGCTTTTTGTTGATGGATATTTAGGTGGTTTCCAATTTCCTGCTGTCATAAACAATGCAACAAGAAGCATTCCTATACATATCTCCGTATGCAAATGTGGGAGAGTATCCCCAGGATACCTACACAGCCATGGGGGTGCTGGGATGTAGGGAATGCATGACTTCCGCTTTTCTGGACATTCCCTAATAAATACCCCTGGAGAATATGAGTGTTCCTATTGCTGACGTTCTTGTCAACACTGATGTTAATTTAAATGTTCACCCAATTTTAATTGGTGTGTTTTCCCCTAAAATTCCTGTAGAGGGCAGCATATCCCGGTATTACTTCTTAGGATGCGTTCCCGGTTACTGGTCCCTCCTTTCTTTACTCCTTGAATTCCCTTGACCTACTCCTCAACCCGCTCCTACCTCAGTCAACTCCCTGGCGGTAGCTTACAAGGCCAGACAAATATAACACTATTTGAAAGTTGAAAGCTCCCTCCCACTTTTGATTCCACATTGCTAGCACATTTCTGTCCTCTGACAGGATGGGAGGGGAAGAAAGACAAGTAAGTCAGTCTTGAATTAAAATACTTTTTCCAGTTCAAAGTAGCGTAAGAGAAGATGTGAGTAGACAGCAAAGCCTTCCACCATTCTGAAGCTGTGGCATGTAACCTAATTAGAAGGTACTGCACACGGTCAGAAGGTGCTTATGTAAACTGGAGGAAGACTGAGAAGAAGGGAAAGGTATTGCAAAGCAGTGGAGGCCTTGTTTTTCTTCTAGAATAGAAGATATTTACTCCTTGGCCTTCTCAGTTACATTGATCCTGGCTCCCAAAGGAAGAAAAACAGTGTTCAGTTTCTCAACACCTCCTCAAATCTCTCTTTTTTGCACTGAGTTGAAGTCCTGCCCTATCCAGAGTTCCGTGGTGGGAAGGAGGCCTTCAAAGATGCATTCCTTTCAACAAAGCAGATACGAAATTAAGTTGTGCTTAGGGATTTCAGATGGCTGCTTTAGAAGGGAATTTATTGTTAGGATTTTCAAAGTGGCCCTATGAGTACCTCTCTGCTAGAAGTACTTTTTCCTTCCCAAAACTAAGTTTTAAGATTTCAATATTTTTAAATGAATGAATGAATGATAAAATTTTATTGCTGTCCTTGAGACAGAAAGTAGGCAAATAAATACAATTTGCTTTTGATTGCTTTTTTGTTTTTAAATCTTTTCCCTTACCAGTATCATAGATCAAATTTTCTCCAAATGGAATCTGTTGAATACTCTTTCAGCAAGATTTTTTAACTTTTATTTTTATTAATTTTTAAGTAAGTTCTACACCCAATGTGGGGCTTGAACTCATGACCCCAAGATCAAGTCTCATGCTCTGCTGACTGAGCCAGCCAGGCAGCCCATCAGTAACATACATTTCAGTGGAAATGCTGAGTTAAAGCATGTTTTTTAAAAGAAAATCAGGTGTCTCTAATACAAAATGTCTCAGTCATTTATATGCTGATGTGTTTTTATAAATGTGTAAGGCTAGACTTTCAGTGATTCTGTGTTTCTAAGTGAACTGACCAGTTTTCCCTTTTCATGGAACACCTGACAGGATTAGAGTTAAAAAGATACACTTTGAAAAGTGCTACGATGGGTATTCTAAGGTTGGCTACACCCTAGTCATTGAGCACAGAAATTCACAAGACCCATCCATATGGCATCCTTGACTGTAGTCCTTTGCTGATAGAATGTCTGTCTTGCCATGCTTGCCACGCTTGCTGTCACTCCTGTGCTGTTATTGTGGACATATTTGAGACCAAGCTAATTTTTACTCCCTTGTCTGTGACTTTTTCTTCTGCTTCAATGCCTGAAGAATGTGTTCTTGAATTACAATTAATCAGGAATATGTGTGTAGGGTTAAGCACTGTGTTATTAATATTTCCTAGAACACGGTATATTCTTTCAATCTATAAATGTTGTTATTCTTTGTCTTTAGTGAAATTTCCTCATATGATATTTGTGAATACTTTCCCTGTTTTGTGTATTGGATTCTCTTCTTCAGGGACATTAATTTTACTGATGTCATGTGCTTTGGAAGTAAAATCTATTATTTTCTAATTCCTCTGCTGCCCTTCTGTTTACAAGCCTTTCCTCTAGCTCAGTGATTTTATTTGCAGCCATGTTTATTTTGTCCCTTGCTACGTCACCGTTCTTATTTGTTCTATAATATTGCTTTGTCTTCAACTTCCTTAATTCTGGAAGCTTATTGTTGTTCTATCATCTTTGAGCTCATATTTTTCTGAGTTCGTGTTCTCATTATCTTGATTCATAACACGAAGCACTTCTGAGGAATTTTGTTTTGTTCTTTGGGTTATGTTTTCTTTAAGAGTGAGGGTTTTATCATTCTTTTGCATGCTATGTTCCTTTCTTTTAAGGGTTGACTGGTTTTGTTTGTTTTTATTAGGGAGCGTTGCCTTAGCATATTTGGATATTTGCCACTGCCCCCCACCCCATCTCGTTCATACCTGAATAGCTCTATCCAGACCTCTTTGTTCTGATCTAGCGTAGATGTATTCTCCTTGACTCCATTTACATTGACTCTAATATGTTTTCCCCCGAGCTATGGTTTGAGAACATGGTACAGAATACAATCTACTTTACTGCAGATTGATGGAGAGGGTAGAAAAGGGAAGGGGGAAGCTCTGTGGAAGCTATATGACATGTGTCTGATTAGAACTCCTGGGTACTGCTTACTCTTCTGGGATTTGATAGGTGTTCTGAAGTAAGTTTTAACCCCTCCCTTTAACTGGGACTCACATCTACTCTGAAAGGTTTTTTTTTTTTTTTGCGTGGGGAGGGGCGCAATCATTCAACTAATTTTTATTGCGTACTGATTCTTTACTAGGTACTATTCTAATCAAGACACTGGAAATATAGCTGTGTGAACAAATAAAACTAGAAAATATACAGATATACTCTTTCTCATGAGTTTATATTCATTGTGGTATCTTTACTGGTACAATGTAGTATTCAAAAGAAGCACCTTCTGCCCAATAGCCATTCCAACTACTCCTCATTCAAAAGACAGGAAAATGGGTGAATGAGGGTAGTCATTCAGTGTAATTCAGTCTAGATTTGAGGGCAATAATGAAGTCTTAAGATTCATCAATTCAGCAGTAAAGATTCAGAGGGGCTGGGAGGAAAGTCAAGGTCAGGAGCTGTACTCTGTCACTCCAGACTCTTTTCTTTCCTTGGTCAGCATTTTGTATGCACGTGTACATGCTCACGTTTTGTTTGGGTGTCCATAATATTAAGTTGCACCCCTTGTCTTATTTGGTTGGAGGTGAGGAAGCTAGTGTTTCTTGTCGGCATTCATTTCTTTATTTGTAAGACAGAGAAGATCCTGCTTTAACTCTATCACCTTTAGCTAACAGCCTCAACTAGTCCTTTTAACTCTAATTAAACATCCTACCTATGCTCTGCAAATAAGGGCCTTGGGAATTAATCAAGTTCTTTAACACACACATAAAAAAGCAGAAAGCTGAAGTGGTTTGGCTGGATTGTGTGCCAGGTTCTCTTCACTGAAAAACATAGTAGTTCAAGGACTACTTCTAAGAAGTCATTTAGTCTTATCCCTGGACACTGAAAGATGGACTCCCTCATATCTAAAGAAAGAAATTTTTCAGAAGAGTTCTTCAATTTCATGATACTTTATGCTCGCAATTGCTTCTGTAGTCCCATGAGAATCTGCTCTCTCTTGACTGTGTCAAACACCTCTTCAGATAGCAGCAGGTAGAGACAAATGTGAGAATCAATGCCTATCCCCAGATCTCTACCAAGTTATGAGCTTCCAGGTTAGCATTAGAAATGCTGAAGTCCTTGATATATTTGCCTAACCTAAGGCATAAAAGAAATAACCAAAAACTTTGGTCTTTTATTATATACAGTAAAAGACTAAGCATTACCTACAAAAGTCTCCCAAACGATACTTAATTTAGATTGTGACAAGGATATTTGATAAATACGTACTTATAAGGGAATTTTAATGGCACTAGATTGCATCTTCTTGTGTTACTACCATGCCGTTAATGTGATTTCCCCCAACCAGAATTGTAATCCTCAACCAGTTGCCTTGAAAGTTGGTTACCATGGAGATGATTATCAGCGTTATGATGACCTATTTCGAGGAATTTCTGCAGTGCCAGAAAACAAATAACCATTGAGAATGCCTTACAAATGAATGATGCTCTTTCCTGAAAGTGCCTTTACAAACAAATGCCATAGATATAGTGTGTGAGTGCGTGTGTATGTGTGAGTGTGTGTGTATGTGCATGTGTGAGTGGTATAGATTTGCTCACAATTAGACTTTGCAAAGGATTTTGTGAACCAGCAGTTGTCTTTAAGCACTCCAAGGGTAAAAGTGGCATACAGACAACAGCAGGTATAAGCATATAGACAACTTTCGTCCCCCACAATTAGAAGAGCACGGCCAAGGTTGTATTGACCTCTTGGCAGTGATAACAGGGCTTCCATATGTATGGTTTCTTTTTCTTGCTCAGCCTCTGCTTTTTGAGGATTTTCTAGGGGTGCTAGAGTTTGGTTGACAGGTGATTGGTGCAGATTGATTTTTATAAACCAACTGATTGGCCATTAATAGTTCCTAAATAAACTGTGACTCTTTGATAGCTATTTTGACATCCTCAGAATTATGCCACGAAGTCTACACTCTGAGCTCCATTTGGTCTCCCAGTTTTCTGTGAAACTTGTGCTGGTGACTGTATGCAAATCTGGATTTTTAAGTTTTTAAGTTTCAGTGTTTTTCATTAATCAGTATGCTGTCCATTGCTATTTCAGTGGTTGTCTTTTTGTTTGTTTGTTTGTTTTGGCTTGGCTTTGTAGAGAAATTGTTGGTACTACTTTAATATGTACCTGTAAAAATTCCAACTGATAAATACTAAACCCTTAGTATGATCAAAGAATCGGCAAAACAATAAAAGCCAAGCATTACCCCAAATAGGACAGTCAGACCGAATTTCCTCCTCCCAACCCAAAAGAATTATGTTTTATGTCATTTTCATGCTTGTTGTTAGGTTTTCCAGTGAACTCCTTTTCCTACTCTCATCTCTCACTCGTTTAACTTACTCCAAGGTAAAAGAAAGGTGTCCGTATTTTCCACCATATTCTCATATTATCCACCAAAGTGCGGGACATATAATAAAACTTTAACAAACCTGATGCATCATGTAATTTGCCCTCCAAGAACTTTCCCTTAAGCCATGCTTTCCAACTCAGTGTTCATCTGTTCACGTTCACAATGGCCTTCCAGCAAAATTATGTAGGAATCTCTTTCTTTAAAACCACATACAGTGACTCTGTTTTCCACAGAGCATCTTGAGTCAAGGTCAGTTAACTCATTTGGGCTCTATTCTCAATTTCAGTAGCACAGAGCCGTCCTTATGCCTGAAATCACATTGCTCTGAACTAAGGGCAAATATCAAATTCATATGAGTTACCTCACTAAACTCTTTACACTGGTCTGACTGCCACATAGAAATTCTATTGTAAGAAAATGTTCTGTCATTTGACTAAATGTGTTATATTTATAATGGATAATATATTTATGCTGGATGATATGTATTTCTTTTTCAACATTTTTGGGAGGGAAATGCACTGATATTTTAATTAATTTCTAGCACAATCTCTCGGCTCCAAAGAATCTAGGGCAATATATCCAAATTGATTTTCCAAATGTTGACTTCTGTCCATCTAACAGAGGTTTACAGAACAGACTACCTAAAAAGCATTGATGTCACTTGCTGGCATATGGCCTTTAACTCATATGTACAGTTTCTTGAAAGAGACACTGAAAACACAGAGGGCTTTTTTCCCCCATTTAATCAGAGTCCATAAATGGTAGCTTTTCTTAGAATATGACATCTGCCCTCTTATTCATTTAGTCAATAAGATATTTAACTGTCCCTTTAAGATGGCCTTCAGATAAAGTGTAAGTTGTGAGTTGTTTGAAGTATATTCACATCAAACACTGCTTGGTAAAAATTAACCCTTCTGAAACTAGACTTGGAATCTTAATCATCCAGAATATTTCCAACGAGACTTAAAATCAGTCCTCTGGCTCTGTACAACAATTCCTCTAAATTAATTCACTATGAATTCTCTTAGGCGGATTTTTCAAGGCAAATCATGAGCTTGCTTTAGAATAGTCCTCTGTGTCTAATCTTCACTCCTAGAGATGACAGTACTTAGAATTTAGTACTAGCAACCCTTTCACCCTGAAGCTAAACTGGGAAGAATGAGAACAGAATGTTCTAACCTCATCCATACCACAGGCAGTTATTCAAGGAAAAAAACATATTTCATAGCCTTTTGCTAGATAAACTTGCTTTACAAATAGGGCACAATCTTCTGAAGAATGATGTGGGCTAGCTTTTCTCCAAAAAGTTTCCAAAGCTTTACTCCCTCTGCTCTAAGAAAAGTCAGCTCCTTAACTGCTGGCAATCCAGTGCAAACCATTTTATTAACTGACTACAATGATAATTGCTGGTGATTTTTGTCCAGGTCTATTCAGTCTAGAGCAGTGCCTCGTAGAGTGTTTCTGATGAGAAACTCGGGGAAAGGGTCTGGGGTAAATGATCTGTTTTCGCTGAGTCCCTTTTACCATTCTTTTAGTGGGATCTAGTCAGCCTTCATGACGATTATAAAAGGTGAAGTTGCTTTAAAATGGAGAGTCAAAGGGGCACCTGGGTGGCTCAGTCGGTTAAGCACCTAACTCTTGTTATAGCTCAGGTGATGATCTCATGGTTTGTGGGTATCAGTCCTGCATAGGGGTCTGTGCTGACAGCAAGGAGCCTGCTTGGGATTCTCTCTGCCCTCTCTTTCTCTCTCTCTCTCTTTCTCTTTCAGCATAAATAAACATTAACCATTTTTTAATAAAATAAAAACTAAAAGAGGTGTGGAGCAGGGGCATGAGGAGGAGGCCTCCTAGGCATGAAACCCCAATGCGGGGGAGGGCACTCAGCATATTCAACAAGCTGAAAGGACAGGGTGGCTGAAGCAGAGACAGCATGGAGGAGGGGTATCCTGAGAGACGAAACTGGAGAGGCAGGTATGAGACATCATTCAGGGTCCAACAGTCTAGTTAAGGAACAAGAACACTTAATTTACATGTAATTCCTGGATCGAAAACCATATAAGCAGCCCCCGTTGCACAGTGTACGGTGTAGCATTGGCAAAGTCTGTGAATGTTGAATTAAGATGGATGTTCAAAGTCACAGGACTTCTAGGACAACTAATATTAATTGTGTGATCGTGAACCAATTACTCTCAGGTTCCTCAGCTGTAAAACAGACCCACCTCTCGAGGTGGTCATGAAGAATAAATGACATAAATGGAAGAGAGTCAATGGTACAGTGCCTGCTAAGAGCTATTTAAAAACTGGAAGGAATATGCAGTACAGAACAAATAAACAAAGTACAAAAAACAGAAACAAAATCATAAGTAAAGAGAACAGACTGATGGTTGCCAGAGGTGAGGGGTTGGAGGGAGGGTGAAATAGGCAAAGGGATTAAGAGGCACAAGCTTTGGGACACTTGGCTGGCTCAGTTAGTAGACTATGTGACCCTTCATCTCGGGATCATGAGTTCAAGTGCCATACTGGGAGCAGGGGTTACTTAAACAAAAACGAGGTACAAGCTTCCAGTTATAAAATAAACAAGTCACGGGGATGAAAAGTGCAGCACAGGGAATGTAGTCAACAATAGTGCAATAACCTTGTACGGTAACAAATCGTAACTACACTTTCTGTGCTGAACATTAGAAATACATAGAACTGTCAAATCATTGTATTGTATGCCTGAAAGTAACATAACATTGTGTACCAACTACACTTCAATTAAAATTAAAAAAAAAAAAAAGAATGTGCAATACATCCCTTTGATGTGGGCAAGAAGGGACCCTGCTCTAGAATCCAGAGGGTAGCAGGCCGCAGTCTGGTCCTCCCCTAACTGCACTTCCAAGGGATGAAGTCCACAAGAGCAATAAAACATAGTATCTGGAGGCTGCATCTAACTCTGCATTCTGGACCAGGCTCTCCGCACCTGAGACCCAAGGCTCCCCGTGAAAATGACCCCAAGTTGATTCACATCTGAAGATGTTTTTCCCCCAAGTCTGACCATCTAAACGCTGGTGCATACCACATAGCTAAAGGGTAGCTAAGGGGCAGAATGGGGACTGGTGAATAAAGCCTGGCCACGCCAGCCGGGGCATCCACATGTGTGGGGGTGAACTGGACAGTGCACATTGTTGCTTCAGAAGACAGGGGCACAGGGCAGCCTAGGGGCGTACTCTCCCACACTGCCAGCTTCTGTTGCAGAACCCCAAAGAGTATGAGAATTCTCACTTTAAATGTGGGTTTCCTGGTCATTTATGAATGTCTATCTCTTAAAATATCAGAATAGAAAACACACACTTTTAAGTTTGTATTTCCATTAGAACTCTCAATACTTTAGACGTACAGTAATATTGACTTGCATTTGTAGTCTTAACCTGGGCTCTGCAGATGCTACAGGCAGGGCTAATCCTCCAAGTTATATAATTCTGCATATCACACAAAATTCCATTTCATTTAAGCCATCTTAAAATGTATGGATTGCCTATTTACGAAAATCACATTAGGTTAGCCATGAAATGCCATTATCCGCAGAAAGACTGGAAAAGCTCCAAGGAAAAAACAAACTCAAAGAAAGACAGTCCATCTAGTGACCTCTTTCCCTCTCTATGTAAGCATTAATGCTATGGAAATATTGGATTTATGTCTTATGAAATTGTACATCTATACGTGGAGGTGTAGGAGAAGAAGGCATGGGAGCTGGTGATTTTTACTATTAACAAAAGGTCAGTTCTCTCTGTGTAACATTTGTTTGGGCTCCTTAAAGGTAGAGGCTTGAATAAAAAACTAAGCATTTCCAACTGAGTGAGAGGTGTTTGTCTGCTCCGAAGTCCGCTTACCGTCATTGCTGTGCCAATCATTTAGCAAGAAAACAGACACTGTCTTATGTTATCTTTCCTACTACAAAAATACATCAGTTGGCTTAAACTTAACTCAGAAATGTATGTTTTCTCTTTCCAACCCAACTGTAAGCTCTTTGAAGGACAAACTGGCTTCTATAGTTTTCTGTATCCCCTCACAGTCCTCCCTAAGGATTGTTCAATAGATATTTATGCGTTCCTGATTTGTTCAGTCATTTAGCAATATTTACTGGATCCCTACCATGTGCCGGACTCTTTGTCAAGCAGGATACAGGATAGAATGGGATCCTGGCTGACAGAGAAATACCTGGTAATTATAGGCACTCAGTATGTGAGTAACTGAGTGAATAAGTGAATGAAAGAACAAATGAATGAATGAATTTCTTGGCTAAGGAATAATACCAAGAAAAATGGAATAACCATTCATCTTAAGCCAAAAGTCATCAGGGTGAAATATGTCAGCCTATGGAATATCTGTGATTCAAGAAAATGGAAAACTGGGAAAAACAAGACCAGACCTATTCTTTGTACCTCTGGGCTATCTCTATGGCCGTGTAGTATATGCCTCTAAAATCTTGCAGAGACTTAAAGCCTTTCATTGCAACCAAATCTTCAATATAAAGAATTTAACCAACTCTAACACCCCAACTCTCATGTTTCCCAGATTTAGGGAGGAAGTATCTTAGGTGATGTCAGTGTGAGTTTTTACTGAGATTTGAAATACTGACATGTGGTGACTGACTTTTCAAAAATTTGCTTTATAAAAAGCTGTAAAAGCACCACAGAATTGTATCACCTCATGACATTTTCCTATACGTGGTATACTACTGAAGTCATAGCTTATTTTTATTTTCTCTTTACAGTATTGTATGAGAACCCGATTACCATGGTAGAAGTGGGTCTCTCCTGCCAGCTCCCTATCTTCTTGATCGGCAGAGCACCAGCTGATTTCAAATAGCTTCACAGCTTTATGAAAGAGACCCATCTTTGGCTACCAATAAACCAAAATGAAATACCTTTCTCAATAAAAAAGGGAAATCAACATTCAAACAGAGAAATTTAATAACAAGACAACCAGGTTGCTCAAAGGTTTTTTTTTTTTGAAAGGACATGCATTATTCATACCATAAAATCTCAAACCAAAGGTGGAATGTATGAGTTATCAATAATATTATGAGTCTTAAAATCATTATCTCTTTGTCTAATGGGGGAACAAAAGCAGCATCATTAAGCCTCCTCTAGGGCCACACAGGCTCAACAATGTCACTTAAAGGCAGGAATGAGGACAACAAGAGGAAAGAAACCCTCCTGAAAACATTAATGTATTCTCTTTTGCAAGCAGAGAAAGCAGCACTGAGACAGTTCCAGCTAAGGCACAGAAGGGCCATTCCCTCAATTACTGGGAAATATACCCACACACTTGGCAAGTTCTAGAAACAGTTCAAAATGAAGACCTGGAAAGAGATTCCTCCACTCCATCTGGAAACATTTCCAAATCTCTCCCTTAATTATTGTAAGGCAGTCTTGGTCCATAAACTTTCTTTCTTTCTTTTGCTAATGTTTATTTATTTTTGAGAGATAGAGAGTGAGCGGGGTAAGGGCAGAGAAAGACGGAGACACAGAATCCAAAGCAGGCTCCAGGCTCTGAGCTGTCAGCACAGAGTCCATCACAGGGCTCGAACCCATGAACCTTGATATCATGACCTGAGCCAAAGTGAGACGCTTAAGAGACTCATTCACTCAGGCACCCTGGTCCATAAACTTTCTAATGCTCAGACGGCAAAATGTTTAGAAGACACAGACAGTATTGGGGTGTTTTTTTTTTAGTGTTTATTTTTGAGAGAGAGACAGAGCATGAGCAGGGTAGGGACAGAGAGAGAGCGAGACACAGAATCAGAAGAAGGTTCCAGGCTCTGAGCTCAGCACAGAGCTCAACACGGAGCTAAAACTCCCCAGCTGTGAGAGTATGACCTGAGCCTACGTCAGATGCTTAACTAACTGCACCATCCAGGCGCCCAATAAGACACATTTTAAAGCAAGTATGTGCAAGAGATGGGGAGTTAGTGAGAGCAAAATTGATTCTGGCTAAATCAACCCGAGAACTAAGTGAGACTGAGTTAACCTCACTGCAGACCACTAACTCTATTTAGTCATATTATACGTAAGATGTTCTCACATTGTTTTCACTTTCTACTCATGTTGAATTGCTAGGAAACGACCTCTACGTGGAGAAGGAGCAAGATCCACTTGTCATATTCTGTGTGCTTAGAAGTCCTGGCAATGTTGCCAAGTAGCAATATTACTGATGCTGCCTTGTCAAGTACAAATGTCTAATAGTGAGAAGGGAGAGTGGGAGAAAGGAGAAGGAAGGAAGGAAGGAAGATAGATAGATGTCACGAGTGACCTTTCATCTGGCAAAAATATGAGGCAATGTCCAAATCTCCCGAAAAGAAAAAAAGTCAAGTCAAATTTGCCGTTTGCAATTTTGTTTGCTTTACTGAATCCTTTGACTGTTTTTGTTCATCAGTTCATACAAACAGTTTGTACTTGGTCATTCCACTAACCTCTCTGGAGTCATCCAGAAAGAATCAAATATAATTACTATCACTCCTGCTCTCATGTGTCTGCCCTTCCCTGAAAGTACAGGGAAAAGAGGGGTGAATTATAGATGAAGAATTTTACTTCAAAAACCAAAGACAAAAGACTTAGATTTTGCAAATACAATATACTCCTTCCTCTACTAAGTGCAGAGCTCAAACCCCCACTCTGCTCTTTTGCACGTCCACACACGTGCCACATCGGTGAGATCGGTCTTCACTGTGTCCCCCACTTTGGGGGCACACACGCCTACATTTTTAACCAAGAGGCTGGCAGTCGTGTACATCCACTTGGCGACGTGAGAAATGATGGCTGGATTCGGTGGCTTCCTCCATTGCGCCCCAAAATGTTTTCCATTTAATTCACAATGGCAGTTTGCATTTATATTTTTTGTCTCCTCAAAGCCCTTTGCCACCATTAAAGAACTAAATCAGCTTATGCTATTTTATGGTCTGTCTCATTAAAATGAAGCTGATTTCCTCCGTGGCAGTCACTTATCTAAGTTGTTTTCTTCTAGCAAACACTGCGCGTAACTAATGTAAATTCATTTTTAAACTGTGTGCTCACATGGAAAATTTCTCCACAATATATTTTTAACACTACATCTTTATATAACATTACAGGGCTCATTTTAAACTAGAAGGCACATAAGCTCCTCAGTGTAGTCCTTCTCTAAGTACTTGCAAATTACTTATAAAAACCCCCTCAAGTAACTGCCACTGACGGAAATGGCTCTGTGAACCCTATTACTATTTAATTATTTGTATACTATTAAATGATTGGCTGACCAATAAAATACGCTTACTCAATAAGCACACGAGGAAAAGCTGCAGTTGGCAAAGAAACTCTCCTGATTCTGCATGGTTTAACTCTGCTGTCTCTGCTCCAGCTGGACCCCTTCTACCAGTGCCCATGGCTCATTCCTAGGAATTGGATCTCAAGTGGGGAGATAATGGCTCTCTGCCAAGGAGTGTAGGCACAATTCCAAATTTAGACAGAGATGGGATCCCCGAGATCCTCGGTTGAATAATTGTTGGTTGGTTGGTTGCCTCCCAATTTCTACTTTCCACTCTTGGTAAGAGCCTTCTAATTCCTGTCTGAAGAATCACCATATATTTTGAGCACTGTGCTTACAAGAGACCTTTTGGCTCTCTTTATTGGTTTGGGGACGGATACATGACCCAGGACTAAGCCAACATGGCTCATCACATTCCCTTTGCCACAGGGACTAATAGAGTAGATATTTCATCTTTGTTAGATGAGTGTGGTTGGACTTTTCCTGGGAATTCTGACATAGACTCTCTCTTTCCTCAGATGGTATAGTGTGATGATGTAAGCCTTGTGAGCTAGTAAAGTCATTCACATCCTTATGAGAAGAGTCCAGGATGTCTTTGGGAGGCCACCACGTGAAATCTGAGGATAACATCACCAAACACATGGTAGTGATACAGGCAACCCGGGAACCTGCTCATATTATTGAATCTGTTAGTTAGGGAAGAGGCTGAAGTACTGTAACAAAAGGATTCCAAAACACAGTGGCTCAAAAAGATAGAATTTTTGTTTGAAATTCTTTATCTCCCACATGTGTGTATGTAGGTGAGTGGCCAACACTGGTAGGTAGGTAATTTGGGGCTGTGGCTCTTCTAGGAATGCAGGATCTTCCTAGCCCGTTGCCCTGTCCCACTGGAGTACTGTTTTCATATTCCAAGGAAAAAGCTGTTTTTACTGCCCTCCCACCACATCCATGTTTCAGTTGCCAGAAAAAGAATGGAAGAATGGAGGACGTGAAGCTTATGTGAAGGCACGCGCTATCAATTTGGCTCTACTGACATCAGGGGCCTGATAATTCTTTACTGTTGAGGGCATTAAACATCGTAGGATGTTTAATGAAATCCCCAGCCTCTACGCCCTCAATGCCCATATCACCTCATCTCCAAATTATGACCATCAAAAATGTCTCCAGACATTGCCAAGTGTCTGAGGGATAAAACAGCCCCCCTTTGAGAACCACCAGTTTAAGGACGTGCTGTGGAGTTAACACTCACCACTTGTATTTACTTCCAGTCGCCAGAGGTTAGGCATTTGGTCATACTGAGCTGCAAGAGAGTGCGGGAGAAATACTTCCAGCCGAACGAGGTGATGCCCAGGTACAACTTCAGGAATTCTACTGCTGAAAAGTAGGGTGGAAGGGATTTTAGGAGACAACTAACAATCTTTGCCACCCAGCCCTACTTCTGGACTTTTCCATCACATAAGTCAGTAAGTTACCTTTACAATTTACACCATTTTGAAATGGGTTTTAAGTCACTTGAAATTCAGAACCCTAACTGATACAAGTGTTACTTTTCCTCATCCAACACTCTAAGCTGAAATTTGGTGATTATCCAGAGAAAAAAAGGATAAAAGGAATAATGCTCCAAGTTGAAATTTGGTGATTATCCAGAGAAAAAAAAGGATAAAAGGAATAATGCTCCAAGTTCCTCAGAAGCCAGATACTGGCTCGGAGGGATTGAACAAAACAGCTGAGATGAGGCTATTTCTTATCACAAGAAGTCTTTGGCGAACGTGGAAAGGCCATAGTCACAAGGGCCCACGGTTGCTCTGATAGTTAGGAAAGAAGACAGTATAATTACACAAAATTGTCCAAATGAAAACTGCAGGCATCTTACATTATCTGGCTTTGAACTGCTACTCTCTAGTTCTCATTGTAAATACAAAAAGCCTTCAGTGGCTCTTTGATATCTCACACAAAAGGATCAATGCTTACAGCCAGCTGTTTTGCAATTTTATTTCCATGGAGTTGGCATAATTTGACAATAGGACTGCCTAAGGGGAGCAGGGGGTGACGATGTGCCAGGGTGTTGGGGGGGGGTCTGGAATAGTAATGGAAGGACCTCCTGCGTTACAGGTCTCCCCAAAGTTCGTCTGGAAGCCAACAGTTCTGAATTCAAAACAAATTTTCCCATAGGAATATTGTTTTTGTGTTATTTGCTTACCACAGAAGTTCTCCAACACTGGAAAAGAAACAAATATGTATTTTGCAAAACTACAAAAGAAAATGATACAGGGCAAAGAAAGGTTTGTCTGAAGGTTCTGACTGAGAAAATCATCAGTAAAATCTTCAGGGAAGGGGTGACTTTTAAACCAAACTTAAGATGGGAAGAGAGAAAGAAAGGGCATCTCAGGCTAAAGGACAGCCAGTTCAAAGACATGGCATTTTAAATTCTCTGTTAGCAATAGTGCGTATTGACCATGAGTATGGCATAGAGTTTGTGGAAATAATAAGTTAGGACGGGGCTGTGAAGGTCACGACAGAGTTTCAATTTTTTTAGTTGGCAAGCCACGAAAGATTTTTAACAGGGGAATGGTGTGATCAAATATACTTTTAACAAGTATATGAATAGTGTGGAAATCAGGGCAAGATCACAAGAGACATTGGATTTCTGATCTTGAGATGTGACAAGAAATTAGAAAGAGGGCACCAACCAGAGAGACACTGTGAGGGTAAATTGGCAGGATATGGTGGCTAACTGTTCATAGGGAGCAGAGAAGAAGGAATCAGAGATGGCCCCAACTTCTCTAACTTTTTGGTCCACGAGGCTGGAATCACAGCACAAGAACAGGCTTCAAGGGGAGGGGATGAGTCCGGTAGGCATCTGTCTGAAGGAGGACAGGTGAGGTGGTGTGGCCGGATAGTACAGCATTTAGGCTGCACTTATGTTTCTGCAAAGCTTGTCCATTGTATCCCCATGATTAAAGGAAAACCACATTGAATTTTATACTTGCTTCCGAAGTCTTTCCCCAAGACTGCTCTCTATCCTTTTTGGGGAACATTCCTCTACATACTAAAACTATGCCAGTGACACCAGTGTTGGTGAAGATACTGCATTCCAGTGCCTGAATCTGTGGCCAGAAACTTTGCTTAAACAGGGGTAGCAAAAATACTGGAAGCATAAGATTGCGCTATAGGATGTCTGAGAAAAGCAGGGTAGCAAAGACTCCTATTCAATGTGTGTTACAATAGTATCAAATGTGATTAAAGCATGAAATACATTCTCGAGAGTCTTGGGGGTAAAGAGAAGGAAACAAGGGGAAAAAGGAAGGACCAGCTCATGCTCAAAGGGAAAAGAACCATGGAACAAGGGAAGTTTGATGGGAAGTATGCTATCTTAGTCTGCTCAGACTGCTGGAACAGAAAGGGCACCCAGTCAGAATAGCATAGGTTGAGCTGCTTAAACAACAAACATTTATTTCTCACAGTTTTGGAGCTGGAAGTCTGAGAATAGGAGTCAAGCATAGTCAAGTTCTTGGTGAGGGCTCTTTTCCTAGTTTACAACTTTCTTCTCATTGTATCCTCACATGGCACTTAGTCCATAAAAAGTGCCCTAACATTGTCAACTAAGATGGTATTGAAAATTGCCTGGAAGAGAGAGAACTGGAGTTTCCTTTTTTAAAAAAATTGTTTTAACATTTATTTATTTTTGAGAGACAGAGTGAGACAGGGCACAAGCAGGGGAGGGGCAGAGAGGAGGGAGACACAGAATCCACAGCAGGCCCCAGGCTCTGAGCTGTCAGCACAGAGCCCTATGTGGGGCACGAACTCACAGACCGCGAGATCATGACCTGAGCTGAAGTCGGCCGCTTAACCAATTGAGCCACCCAGGCACCCCTAGGGTTTCCTTTTGATTGCCATACCCAAACTGCCCATTTCTACCCCCTCCACAGATAATTCATCAAAGCAACCAAGTCTTTGTACAGCATGGTGGGTGGTAGAGAAGGACAGTAGTTTGAACAGCAGTAAAAAGGGACATTTATGTGTCATCACCATCCTCCTTACTCCTTGACAGAAAGAGGATGTGAGATTCAGTATATCCAGGGTGTAGAAGACAGAGGTGAGTAGGATGGGATACAATGCCTCAAGGACTCCTTCCAGTTAATGTAAATAGTCTTCCACTCAAAATTAATGCCTAAATAGGGGCAAAAAGCACAAGAAGATTGGCACTAGGCCATAGGCTGTTCACCTCGTGAATGATAATATTTCAGAAGAGGCTGCCTCACTGGCAGAGCTGCAGAACTTCCCTTGCACCTTCAGAACTGTTCATGAGTTGGAAAGGACCAAGGGATCACAGAACCAGTCAAAGAAGACCCATGCCCTGAAAATGGCCACTGAGACCAAAGCACTCATCTGGACCCCCTCCTGGGACCCTCTGCCCGCCTTTCACACAGTGAAGTCAGTGCTTTCAAGTCTCCCCTGTCTTCGAGGTGGCGTAAATACACAGCTTAGCAGATTGTACCATTGTAGTTTTAACACCAGGATTTCCTATCCCTCACTCTGGAGAGGACAGACTGAAAACAAGAAAGTAGGAGTTCTAAGCCTAGGTGGAAACAAGAAAGAAGAAATTGGACTATAAAATTCTCTCATGATAGAAAGGAGTTAACGGAAAAACTACGGAAGGAGGTGTAGATGTCCCCTCCTTCCAGGTAATACCTGTAGGTATTATTCCATCCGCAACAACAGCAATGAGTCTCAAAGCTGAGGGCTTGCTTCCTCTCCCTGATTTCCTCATTTTCGGCACCATAAGGAACATAGATACTTCATATGCCCAAGTGTATCATCCTTCACTGGCCTCAGTGTCTGGAAAGAAAGCTCAATAAATCACAGTTTTGACTCACACTGTCCTAGAGCCTCCTGAAAAGTTTCCACTGAGAACTCTCAAATTTAACGTTTCAGCTCTGTGTAATTTGATCTATTGAGTTCAGGACCAGGAGAAAAGTGTATGGGATGTAGTATTAGTAGTTGCCTACTAATTCTAATAGACCAGTTGCTCAGAGTGCGTATGCTTCTTCCAGAAATCAGGCACACGGGGCAGCTCGGCATACTTCTGCAGCAAGTAGTGCAATGGTGAGCACCAACTTAGCAAGGCTGGGAAGAGTCTGATACCTAGATGCTGATGTAGATGTCAGCCCTTCCACAAAACTATAAGAATTAAGAATTAAGTGGTGTTGGGAACATATTTGAAGCATCTTCCACACAGGGACTCAATTTAATGTTCACAACCCTGTGAACTAGGTATCATCCTTCCCACCACTTTACATTGAAGGAAGTATGACACCAGGAGGCCAAATAACTTGTCCAAGACCACACAGCCAGTAGCAGAGCCAAGATTCAGAACGTCAGTCTGGCTCCAGAGTTTGTACCTGTAAATACGAAACTAAATTGTCTCTCCAACACGTCACAAAGAGCAGTAGGCTCTGAGTTGGAAGACCCAAGTTTGAGTTCTCAGGGGAAAAACAATCAGCCTTCAGGAGCCCCAGTCTCTTCACTGTGATTGTTGTAAGGCTTTTAAGAGAGATGATACAATTTTTAAAGCTATATATAATCTTAAAGTGCTTTATAAATATAAAGGAACATTATTATATTAAACTTTGTGATGGAACGTACTTTAAAAATCATTCTCAGCTAGCATTGCATCCATTTTCACTAATTTTATCATGGACCCTAAAACAGTCATACCTAACTAAGTAATCTTCTGATTATATGCTCTAGGTTAACTTTTTTTTTTTTAATTAAAAAGACTTAAGCTTTTTGAAGGCTTTTGTTTTGAAGAACAGAGTAATCATTTTTAGAAGCTTGGAAAAAATATCAATTTTTCCCCCAAGAGATCACTTCTTAGACCTATTTAAATTTGAGTCTCATCCTCAAACCTCCCTAGATAAACAACAGAATCCTCTCTACAACTCTGGTTGTTGTATTAGTCTTCAACCCCTGCCGTGATAAATCACAACAAACTTCATTTTTAAAATGTCACATGGTTATTATCTTTTAATTCGGTAAGTTACAGCCTGACACAGGTCTCACTGGGCTAAAACCAAAGTGTCAGTAGGGCTGCATTCCTTTCTGGAGGCTCCAGGCAAGAATCCATTCCTGGCCTTGTCCAGCATCTAGAGGCCACCTGCATTCCATAGCTTGTGCCCCCTTCTCCATCTGCAAAGCGAGCAACGTCACAAGCCTCTGACCCTTGTGTCTCATGGTGACCACAACCAGGAAAGGTTCTCTGTTTCTAAGGACTCATGTGATTAGACTGGGCCCTCTTGGATAATCTAGGATAATCTTCTAGTCTCAAGATCCTTAGCCTTAACCACATTTGCAAAGTTCCTTTTGCCATATAAGGTAAATGTTCCCAGGCTCTGGGGATCAGGATGTGGACATCTGTTTGAAGGAGCTATTAGGCCTGCCTGTCATAATGGGTGAACTTTAACAAAATAAAACCCCAGTTTTGTCAATGTATAAAAGTTTGAAAGTGATTGCATTGCAGTGTCCTGAAAAGCCTCTAAGCCATAACAGCTACTCTGATAGAAAAGAAAGAGGTAAAGTTCAGTTAGGTTGACTTCAGACGAAATGAAAACCTGACAAGTGGTGAGTGAAGGGCAGCAATGCCACATCGATGACAAAACCAAATGACAGACCTCCAAATTATCCAAAATGAGGTGACAAATCTGAACTTTCTGTACCTGCAGTTTATTATTGGGAAAGGAGAACCTTCTTTCTGATCCCAGTCTATCATTTTCCAGAACTGCAAGCTGACACTCAGATACTACTAGAGACTAAATCGACATTAGAAAAGAGACTTTCCTTTCTACCAAAGTTAGAAAAGTAAAAAGGCCCTACCCGTTTTTCAAAGATAAATTAAACAAGTAAAGTGTCCCAAGTTCTGCATGTGTAGCCCGGTTTTGTAGCTTGCATGTTTTTCCATGCCATTTCCACGTTTACAAAAACCTAGTGGGCATCCCTCCCACACGGTGTCCAGCAGTTGTATTCAGAAAAAGCAATAGCAACATTAGTGAATCTCCTTACAGCATATTTTATCATTTCCATAAAACCATGGCCTGTTGTGTAATGACCAGAACTTGTAAGCTACCAAGAAACTCTGAATCACAAGGATTTGCTTTGTGGAGGAGCCCCTGAAACAAACAAATTTAATTATAAACAGTCCTACTTTGCAGGAGAGGTGAACCTTAGTGTAAAAAATACGTGCATCCTTAAAGCATGGGTGTGACTCATAGTTAGTTGACTAATGGCCTTCCATTTAGAAGACTCATTCATAGTTACGGAGACAGGAGCAAAATCTAGATCCCAGAAGAAGTGACTAATTTGCTCATCAAGAGATTAGGGCCATCTCCAAAGGGACCAGAATTCAGGACAAGACTTTAGTGCAAATCAGAGGACACTTAAGAAATCAAGCCAATCAAGGAGTGAATGGCAGTGGAGAAGACTGGAGAAAATGGAGATGCAATCTAAGACTTCACATGGCTGAACCAAGATGGTCAAATGTGTCCACCTTGAATACTAATGTATCAGACTTAGGCAGTCAAGACTTACCCTGGCATAAAAGTTGATAAAAATAAAAAAGATCTCTAACAATATATAGAATGTGAGAAAATATTTGCAAACTATAGATAAGGGCTAATATCCAAAATATTTAAGGAACTCATGCTTCATATCAAAATAATTATCTGGTTAGAAATGGACACAGAATATAAATAAACATTTTTCCAGAGAAGACATACAAGCAGCCAGCAAGGACATGGAAAGATGCTCAGGGAGACTCAAATCAAAACCATACAGAGAGATCCCCTCACACCTCTGAGAAGGGCTATTATCAAAATGATAAAAGATAATAAAGTTCTTGCTAGGATGTGGAGAAAAGGGAAGCTTTGTGCACTGTTGGTGGGAATGCAAACTGGTACAGCCACTATGGAAATAGCATGGAGCTTCCTTAAAAAATTAAAAATTGAACTACCATATGATCCAGCAATCCTATTTCTAGACATACACTTAAGGGAAATAATACCACAGTCTCAAAGAGAAATCTGCACCCAACATTCGCTGCAGCCAAGATGTGGAAACAACGTGAGTACCCACTGAATGAATGAAAATATATAAAATATACATTTATGTAAAAAGAAAATATTCTAAATATTACCAATTCTAATTATTTTTTCTTTTTTTTCTGAGAGAGAGAGCACACACGCAGAGAAGTCGGGGGTGGGGGAACAGAATCTTAAGCAGGCTCCATGTTCAGCACAAAGCCCAATGCAGGGCTCTATCCCTGACCCTGGGATCATGACCTAAACCAAAATCAAGAGTCAGACACTCAGCCAACTGAGCCACCCAGGTACCCCATTAATTCTAATTATTATTAATATTATTCTAAACAATATCCTAAAATAAAAATATTATAAATATATAACATTATTCAGCCATAAAAAAAAGAAAGAAGTCCTGCCATTTGCAACAACATGGATGGACCTTGAGGGCATTGTGTTAAATGGAATAAGTCAGACAGAAAGACAAATCCCACATTACCTCACTTATAATGGAATCTATTATTTTAAAAATATCAAAACTATAGGAAACAGAGTGGGATGGTGGTTGCCAGCCTAGGGGATGAGAGGAATGAGGACATGTTGGTCAAAGGATACGGATTTATAAGATGAATAGGTTCTGGAGACCTAGCATTTCGCACGGTAACTACAGCTGGCAATGCTGTATTGTAGAACTGAAAATTTCTAAAGAGCGTAGAGTCCAAATGTTCTCACTACTAAAAAATTGTAATTATGTGAGGTGACAGATGCATTAGCTAACCTTATTGTGGTATTCACTTCACAATACATAAGTATATAAAATCATCACATTGCACATCTTAAACTTACACGGTGTTTTGTGTCAGTTATATCTCAATAAAGCTGAATGGGATGGTACAGGGGTGGAGATCAGACCTCTGAGTTAC
>NC_043709.1:37612376-37638086 GCF_006229205.1 Suricata suricatta | reverse complement strand
CGACCAATCCACCCTCCACGCCCAGTCCCGGACTCTAAACGTGGTCGCCTGCAAGAAGAGACGCCCTCCCACCCGCTGGCCGCGCCGCGCAGGGACACGTGCTCCCGCCACACAGCCCAAACCGCAGCGTGAGGCTGCAGCCGGAAAGGAAAAGACGCCCAAAGTTTCCGAGGCGCTGCTTTTTTCTTAAAAATACTTTAGAAAGGAAAATGTGTGTGTAATTTTTATTTACATTTTACATTTTTGTAGGTATAGTTGGGGTCAGACGTTTTTAATCTTGGATAAACAAGTCAGGCTTGGGGAGCAGTCTCCCTCCTACTTCTGACTCCACTTGTGGTGTGACCATGTTCATTACAATCTCAAAGGAGGGGGGAAAAAACTTGTAAAACACACGCGTAGCACGCACACAAAAACCATCTTACCCCAGTAGCGTTTTTTGTGTATGTACTTAGCTGTACTTTAAACAGCTGGTTTGGGGCACCTGGGTGGCTCAGTTGGTTGGGCCTCCGGCTTCGGCTCAGGTCAGATCTCACGTTCGTGGGTTGGAGCCCCGCATCAGGCTCTGTGCTGACAGCTAGCTCAGAGCCTGGAGCCTGCTTCCGGTTCTGTGTCTCCTTCTCTCTCTCTGCCCCTCCCCCTCTCATGCTCTGTCTCTCTCTGTATCAAAAATAAATAAAACATTAAAAAAAAATTTAAACAGCTGGTTTGTATGAGTCGGTTTAAGAGGCCAGAGATAAAAGGTTTCTTTTTCTTTTTTTTAATTGTCTATGAAGTTGCTGCGGTTTGCGCCTATTTGATGTATGTGTAAACAATGTTGTCCAATAATAAACCAGAATTTTACTGTGCTGAAAAAACTGCAGACCAGAAAAGGTTGTTACCTAAAAATATGTGGTCATTAAACTAGATAATCTGTAAAGCTTCACTCAAATCCCTACAGCTACTGAAAGGCGGGTGGGGGGGGGCGACAGATATTGTAGAAGGCTTTGCACTGTTTTAGGGGAGTAAAACCATGGATGATTTTAAATTTTTCTTCTTTTTGTTTATCATTGGTTTCCGATTTTTGTTCTATAATGAATATGCATTACATATGAGCTGGACAAATATTTAAGAACACAATAGAGAGATTTTACCACCGAACCTGGGTGTTGGTTTTTAGTAACCTGAAGGTATGTCCTTCATCCATTAGTAATGAGAACTGTAAATGGGAATCGTCTTATCCCTCCATTGATTTGCTTATTACTTTCCCTTACCTAATGAGGCTTTGGGGAAAATGATAAGGGAATTCTGCTCCTTTTCTCATTACTTCTGTGCGTACTGGCTTATTCTCTACCTAGGGATGATGGGACACAGTCCTGGAATCAGTTGATATCTCTCTCTCTTTCTCAGTCCCTCCCTCTCCATCCACACCCTACCCACCACTACACACACACACACACACACACACACACACACACACATGCTCACAGAAGTGGCCTTTTCTCTCCCTTTAACCTTCAAATCTCTTTATATTTTTTAATGTTTATTTTTGTGAGAGAGAGAGAGAGAGAGAGAGAGATCAAGCAGCAGAAGGGCAGAGAGAGAGAGAGAAACAGAATCCAAAGCAGGCTCCAGACTCTGAACTGTCAGCACAGAGCCTGATGTGGGGCTCGGACCCAGGAACTGCAAGATCATGACCTGAGCCAAAGTCAGAGGCTTAACCAACTGAGCCACCAAGTCGCCTCCAAATCTCAGTTTAAATATTACCTCCACTGGGGCGCCTGGATGGCTCTGTCAGTTAAGTGTCTGACTTCAGCTCAGGCCATGATCGTGGGTTCGAGCCCTGCGTTGGGCTCTGTGCTGACAGCTCAGAGCCTGGAACCTGCTTCGGATTCTGTGTCTCCCTCTCTCCCCTCTCTCTCTGCCCCTCCCCCACTTGTGCTCTGTCTCTCAAAAATAAACAAATATTTAAAGAAGATTAAATGTTACCTCCACAGAGAAGCCTCACCCGAGCAATCTAAGTGTAAGAATTCTGGTGCTGCCTTATACTCACCATACTGCCCCTGTATTCTCAAGGATATCTCTGTTCTGCTCTTTACTTCCAGAATGCTCTTGTCAACTCTTTCATATGTATTTCACTTCTTTACAAGTTTCCTGTTTCCCCCACAAGTACGAAGTTCCATCATGAAAACAGTGAGGATCTGTTTTGTTCACTGTTCGCTGCCATCTCCGTAGGGCATAGCTAATATTGAGTAAATCAGTAAATGAATGAATGAAATGGCTCCTTTGTCCTTTCTCTGTCGAGTTTTATTCTCAAGCAGTAGTATGATGCAACCAGTACTTTGCCGGCTCATAAGAGCCAATTGTTAATATTTCAGGAATTTAGTAAGCTAGTTGTTAAACTATTTAGTAACTTGAAATTGGCCATGTTGAGAGTATTCCAGGGGCGCCTGGGTGGCTCAGTGGTCGAGCGTCCAGCTTCGGCTTAGGTCATGATCTCTCTCATGGGTTCCTGCCCTGCGTCAGGCTCTGTGCTGACAGCTCAGAGCCTGGAGCCTGATTCAGATTCTGTATCTCCCTCTTTCTCTGACCCTCCCCTGCTCGTGCTGTCTCTCTCTGTCTCTCAAAAATAAATAGAAAACATTTAAAAAATTTAAAAAAAAAGAGAGTATTCCTACCACGGACATTGGCAAATGTTACGTGTCAAGATGTTCTTTTTTTCCCCCAAAGAGTTGCTTTATTAGCATACTATAGCTCTTATCCTCTAAATCCAGCTATAAATATTGAGATATCATGGCAGAAACCTGGCTCATAGTTTATTCAAAATCTTTCAATAGAGAATGCTTAACATTTTTTAAAAATATCAATTATATGCTATCCAATGATTTTCTTATTGGGAATACCTGAGTTTTTTAATAAGCTAAATTATAATCTAAAAATGTTATCTCTGACACCTGAAGTTTTTGTTTCTGTTTTTCAGATCCTTATGTGAAGATCCACCTGATGCAGAATGGCAAAAGGCTGAAGAAGAAAAAGACAACAATTAAAAAGAACACGCTTAACCCCTACTACAATGAGTCATTCAGCTTTGAGGTACCCTTTGAGCAAATCCAGGTAATGTCACACATCATTTTGTCTTCCCATTCAATTTTATTTCTTCCGTCTACATAAAGACATAGACCTTGTAAATGATCAGTGCTCAGGCCTTCATTAGAATTGCCATTCTTATTCCCATGCATATTTAATAATCAAGCCACATCCAGAAGGAAATGATAAAATATACAGCACAGGATGTGCTGATTCATCAGCTAAAAACAGCTGGCATTCTGTTGGGCAGAAATAAAGTCGGAAAAAGAAAATCAACAGAACGACTCTGCTAACTCAAAAAATACATCCATAAAGGTTAAAAAGCCAAGAGAAAAATGAGCTTTCACTATTTATTCCCAAGCCATAATATGTAATTGTTCTTATCACAGCTTTATGGCAAAAAAAAAAAAGAGATAAATACTTTAGTTGATGCTAAATATGGAGCATCTTTAACCTTTCATTATTAAAGGGTGATTAACAATAGACAAATTAAATGAAGTCATATTTTGTTTAAATTCAGCTTCCAATTTCTAAGTTGGAATGGATGGACATTTTTGTAAAAATAGAACCTACATTTGCCAGATAATAATTGTTATTATAAGGCGTATCCTATTAAAGGAACCTGTGGATAATATGTTCAAAACAGGATGCTACATGTAGCCACAATAGTATATGATCTCATTATTTAGCAATTTTTGAATATATTTAGGTTTTCTTACCTCATATCCATAGTGAGACCATTGAAATTCAAAGTTCACATGCAATAAATATCAGCTCTTTCTTGTGAATCTTTAATGGATATCAGAGAGTCAAATGTCTTAAAGCAACACGATTTTTACATTTTACTGAGTAACTGATGTAGGTTTATCTTTTCAATCATATAAGAGCTTGCTCGTAACATGAAGGAGAAATAAAAAAGTAGGCATCAAAACTACAACATGGCAATTTCTAAAGGTCCAGAATGTAAAAAATAAGTATATATTCTTTAGTTGCATGTTTTTTCCTTTTTTTTTTTAGTTTATTTATTTTGAGAGAGAGAGACAGACAGACAGGGTGTGAGCAGGGGAGGGGCAGAGAGAGAGGGAGAGAGAGAGAATCCCAAGCAAGCTGTGCCCCATCAGTGCTGAACCCAGTGCAGGGTTTGAACTCACAAACTGTGCAATCATGACCTGAGCCGAAACCAAAAGTCGGAAGCTTAACTGACTGAGCTACCCAGTGCCCCACATATTTTTACTTTTAATATAAAATGTAATTTAGAATATATACATATATATATTATTAATAAATCCCACCCTTATTCCATGAAGAAAACCAACATAATAGCTGCATGTGTTGTAGTGCCCAATTCAAACACTTTATGCATAACCTTATTGCATCTTTGTAATAACCTTATGCGAGAAGTTATTATCCCAATCTTATATATGAGGAAACCAAGGCTTAGAATTTCCTTATGTGTAAAATAGGAATAATGGACTCCACATCCGAGTGAGATTATGCATATAAAAGCACTTGGAAGGGTGCCAAGCACATACGGACACTCAAAATGGTTGACATCATTGTTATTATTCACAATGTTAATGTTTTCTCTTTTTTTCAAATTAACATTTTATTAGTAAATAGATCTAATAATAAGATGAAAACAGTATATAAATCAGTGCCTTCTATTAGAAGTGTGTGTGAGGACAGACATGTTTTATCACTGGTGCGCTCCAATGCAGTGGTCGCCAGCTTCAAGTGGGTGATGAGCACCTCAGCCACCGGTGGGATCAAGGAACTTTATTCATAACTAAATAGCTACATGTGGCCAGTCACTACTGTATTGTATAGGACAGTTCTTTAAAAATCACCAAGAATTCCACCATCCTCACTTCAGTTCATGGTCTTTCTCTAACCATTCTCATATGCATTTTCACATGGTAGCAAATTGCACATACTTATTTACTTTCAACAGTTGTTACATAAGTAAATGACCTTGCAGAGGACATTGATTCCCTGTCCCTAGCCACTTGTTAACCAGCCTGAACCAGTGAGGTCACTGCTTTGCACCGCTGGTAAATCCCTAAAACATCCACTTTTCTCCAATTTAGTTTCAATATTTGTTCAGTGAACTCTTTTTGAGTTCTAAGAAGTCATTCCTATGGAAACTGAAACCTCCTGGAGTTTGGGGGTTTTTTTAGTACTACCAAACAATGTAAGCAGGGTATTGAGATGAAAAATCCTGTTGTAAACTTTCTTTGAGCTACAATTCTACACCTTTAGCAAAAATAAATGGTTTTTTCCAACTATAAATTGCATCAGATGCAAATATACTAAAAATGAAGCACATTACGAATAAGACATATGCTAGGTTTCTGGGGCAGCACTTGAGAGGAGATATCATTCTGTGAGGACGGGCAGAACCTGAGCGCTTCACTGAGTGCAGTAGGCCTGGAAATAATGAGCACATCTTTGACTGCGTCCCTCGGCCTCTGCTTCTTGTTGGTTTGTTCTAGTCTTCACATTTTCCTAGAGAAACAGTCGAGCCTTTTCCATACTGAAATAAGGGTCTAGGTTTTCTTCCTTCTGAGATTACAAGATTATCGGCTTTCTCTTTGTTTCTTTCCCTATGAAGTATATATTATGAGCAAAATATGCTGATTTTTAAAAGCACATGTAAATGTTGTAGTCCCTCCCCTTAAAATGTATAAATAAACTACCTGTGCAGCTAGAGAAATTAATCCAAGGCCTTCATAAGGATATTTTGTCTTGAGTGCTATTTATCAGTATATTCCTAGGTGAAATCGTCAAAACTCACTCCAGCTATTCACTCCAACCTCTACAAACCCTGTTACTTTTGTGCACGGTGTCCCTAACGCTCCTACCCCACCCCTATTCCCTGCAATATGGTTTCATCCTGATGAATTTTCTTGGCCAAAGTTCTGAGAACTTTTCTGAGAACCAAACTGATTCTGCTCCAAATATCATCCAATGGATAGATGATTCCCATGATAATGGAATCAATACAAGGCCGCACAAGGGAAGATGGAGTTTGTTTCCTTTATTGCCAGTGGGTTGCATTTTACATTCTAAATTCCATTTCCACAAGTGGTCATTTTCTCTGATGTGAAGCTGAACATGGGTGCCATCTCTTAGCACATTGGTACAATAATGTGGTGCTCAGACTACAAAGCCCATGAAAGGGCCATAACCCAGCAGGAGCTCCATCCTGCCCTGGCTTCCATCATTACATTTTCCGTGCCTTTTAACTCTGGCCACCAAATGCTATGCATTCTACTTTATTCTAAGCTCTTCTTTTATCTCTACACTCGGTTTCTAGATTAGAGCCATCACACATTTTGACTAAGCAAATCCATTACTTAGGAAGCAGAACTAAACTGTGCTTTGAAAAAGTGTGTCTTTCATATTATAATGGCATGGGTTTGCTTTCGTCAATTCAGGCAGTTCAAAAGCATAAGTTATTAAATAAACTCTCACAATGTAATGGAATAACTGAAGTAAATCTTGTGTGGCCTGAAAGGTTATTTCCATTTGAGATCAGTGCTGGATACACAACAGTTATTCCGTAAATGTTCATTGAGAAAATGCATAAATGGGAAAATTATTTTTCCTTATGACTTTTTAAAGCCTTTCACTCTATTGTCACATTTAATTCTCATAATAATCATGTGATTATTGTACCAAATACCAATGCCAGAACTCTTACTGATGAGGCGATTGAAACGAATGAACTCAGAGGTGGACACAGCTGACAAAGACAACACAGCACCACGGGTTACAGCACAGATTATGAAAACCACAGCACGCATTCCTTACACGACCGCAGGCAGGGAGTTTCACCGCATCTTACGTGAGGAATGGCAGTACTAATAGGATCTATTGTGAGAAGTAACTGAGTAGTTCATGTAAAAGACTTAGAATTGTGCCAAATACCTCACAAAAACTAACATTTATTCAGTATTTTGAAGATACTGAAGAAGGTGATGATGATAATATAGTGATGGCAAAATAGGGATCGGACTCAGGTTTTCGTCTTCGAGTCATTTTCAGTCTTGTTTGGTGTTTTGAGATCAGTTCTTACTTACAATTGCTTAGATCTGAAGGAAGCTTTGCAAGGGGCCTTTCTCTGTAGGGCTGGATGAGTGATGTTTATTTTGTGTCCTCTTTCAGAAAGTGCAAGTGGTGGTAACTGTTCTGGACTATGACAAGATTGGCAAGAACGATGCCATCGGCAAAGTCTTTGTGGGCTACAATAGCACCGGGGCGGAGCTGCGACACTGGTCAGACATGCTGGCCAACCCCAGGCGCCCCATCGCCCAGTGGCACACCCTGCAGGTAGAGGAGGAGGTTGACGCCATGCTGGCGGTCAAGAAGTAAAGGAGAGAAGCCTTTCCGCATCTGCCCACATAGTGCTCTTTAGCCAGTATCTGTAAATACCTCAGTGATATGGGTCCTTTCATTTTTCCAGCCATGCATTCCTAACAAATTCAGTGGTACTTCAAATCCTGTTTTAATTTGCACAGATTTAAACGTAGAGAGCCCCTAAGCCCTTCATCATGCCACTGCCCTCCAGATCCACTCTTCTTTTAAGCAATATGATGTGTAGATAGAGCATGACTGAAATTATTTATTGTATCACACCGTTGTATATACTAGTATGCTAAAGATTTATTTCTAGTTTGTGTATTTGTATGTTGTAAGCGTTTCCTAATCTGTGTATATCTAGATGTTTTTAATAAGATGTTCTATTTTAAATTATGTAAATTGACTGAGATCTAGGAGAGCTGATAATATATTATATGGTAAATATAGTATTGTCTGCATTCCAGCAAAAATATCAACTTGTAAGGCACTCGTACAGTGAAACTGACATCTTAAAGGACAACTTAAACCCGAGCTTTCTATTGAATCATTTGAGTACCAAGATATACCTATACCACATACTTGGTGGGTGAATCCAATTTTGTAGAATTTCTTCACAGGCAAATTAGCATGATCTGAGCAGCGTCCAGACTGACCTCCAGGAAGCATAGCCACAAACCAGAATAGCATCTGTCTGTACATATCTACAAACCCGAAACAAGGGCTTCCCTCTCACATTCGAGGGAGCAACTGAACAGGAGCCAATGACTTCCTATCACTGCATACAGACTAACCATATGACGGTGTTCCTTGTGTGCGTGCGCGTACATGTGTGCGTGTGTGCGTGAGCATTTGTCTGGGGATGGGGTGGGTGGGAAAAAGCTGAGGGGAGAAGTCAGCATTTCTGAAATATTGCCTGACTATTTAAAAAGAAAAAAAAAAGTAGCTCTCCGTTATCACCTTTATACAAAATGTGCATCCTGTGAATTCTGTTCCAGATTTCGTACCTATAGTAATTCCAAAAGGTTTGCACATTAGACTTTGTAACAAAATATTTTATTACACAAAACCATATTAGAAGGAATGCAGAATATTTTTAACACAGCAATCTGTGCTTATGACACAAAATTACTTTGTGGTCAACAGACAGTATTGTAATCCCATCAAAAGATGAAAAAAATAAACAATTAGCCATAGTTCTGAATGCACTTCTATTAAGCCAAAACAGACAGCTAGTGATCTTTTTATATGCTCTTTTTACTTAAATAAGTTTTAATTTGTCCTTTAAAAAAAAGGTGAAACAATACCAAGAACAAGTTCTAGCAAACTGAAGCAACCTCTTATGTATACTAGCCGCTTGACTTAGGAGGAGTTTTTAAATGTTTCCAATGTCATTATGTAGTAAATGGCACTATTACGAAGCTACTAGTCATTCCATAAGAGTCTTCAAGGACTGCTCTGTGTAACACTGTGACTGCCGTGTGTGCTTAGACACGTAGTTTCCTCAGTGGATAGCACTCAGTTTATCCCGTAGTGATGTTGTAACAATACTGCCATTCCCTCCTACTGCACTGCCCAAGGTGTGTGTAGCACAAACAGTTCTCATTACAAAGGACCAATTCCGAACTGAAAAAGCTATGCATAGGACAAGAGAGACACACAGAATGGGGTGGAACACACAGCATTTGTCAAGCACTGTGCAATATTCCATACTCTTCCCCCACTACGGTGGACAACCAGTTTGTGGAAGGGCAGCCTGCCAGCTCACGCTGCAGCCACTCACTTCTGGGACCCAATGTCACTCCCAGGCCACAGACAGTAGTGAAGCATTGAAGTGAAAGCTTATCTTCAAAATACCAAAACAAAATGGAGGAAAACCAAGCATTCGCCTCATGTTCGGACGTTAGGATGCCATGCCACGTTTCTTAAAACCTACAGAGAATTCAAACAGGGCTCATGGGAGGCTTCACACGGGGGGCTGGTTGTTTCCTGATAAAACTAGAATTCCCGTCATTATTCTTTTCTCATCAAACAAGAGGGAAGCCCTTGGCCTTTCGGCCCAGTCACAGCAAACTTGTTAGTACTGGGACAGACACAAAGGACAAAGGAGAATAGCATCTCCCTCTCTGTGCATGGTCCATACTTTTCTAAAAACATAGGTGATAAAAGATCCACAAGTCATGATGTGAGATTAAATATCAGTTTGAACGGAAGAGTCAAATGAGAATCTGTCCAGTTTAAAAGACCAAACTCTACCAAACAGAGGGAGTTGATTGACTTTTAAAAATCTCTTCCATATCAGAAACTGACATTTAATTTCACTGTATTCAGCTTTCAGTTGTTCACACTGAAACAACACTTTAAAGCAAGCAGGTTCGAGCTGCCGGATCCACATTATTTCTTGCATTAAAGTACTATTAATGCATTCTCTTGCAACACTGCCAGACATGGGACTGTCACCATAGAATTAGTTGGTACTATGCCATCTTTCACAAGTCAGTGACCGAACCTGCTTTAAGACCCAGATTCATCCTCAGATACGCCACATGTACCTTTCTGACAAAGCTGTGTAAAGTATTAGAAGCTGATGCTCTAGAAAGATCCTAGTTGCCTTTGTGTATATTTACTGCCTGCTTGAGTGTTTCTATGTGTGGGTTTTCTCTGTATCTTGTAGAAATGTTGGGGTGTTTTCTTCTGCCATATGGCTCGTGGCCCGCGAGCCAACTACTTTAGCTGTATTTACCTTCATTTTTGATGAGGTGGTTTAAATTTTGTTTTACTTTGTGTAGTGACCCCACAGTAGTTTTCTGATTGTTGTTAAAAATGACTTAACATATTACATGGATATTCAATAAAAATGTTTTATTTCCTGTTGATGTTGCCGCCTTTCAGCTCTTCTTCTGACTTGACTCTGCTGCGGAGTCCGTGGCCTGGGGACTCTGGGGGCTGCCGGAAGCAGCAGCAGCTGGAAAAAGCCTACACTGAATGCCTGTCTCAGAGTCATGCCTATGAATATAGAATGGCCGAAGGGGGAGCAATCCCAGAGAGGACGGCCATCATGTCCCAGCATTCCTCAACCTCAACACGTGTTTCTGTCTTCCTGTTTACTATCAGTTCAGCCAGCACACTTTCAGGCTTTCTTTTTGCCTAAGATGTGTCCTGCAGGGTTTTCATTCTACAGCTTAAGTCACATAGCCTCCCCAAAATGGGACTGAAAATAAGATTTTTAAAATTCCATTTTCAGCGGAGGGCATGACACATTAAATACCCTGCCTACTGCAATTACTAGATAAAACAAGTAAACATCTTTCCTCCACGAAATTCAACATTTATGTGTGCCTACCATATACCATGTTTTTACTGGATGCTGGAGATGCAACAAATAATGTAATAAGATATACCTGGCCCCAGGGAGCCCACAGTCACAATACAGCCACACTGTCACAATACACAATGATATCTGAGTCTCTGAGAACCTCCTCTAGACCAATCATAGTGGACACCACGAGGTGCCACCCTGATCCCCTTCAGCACTGAGGTAGTCAGCCACAGCTGCTAGAAGCCTTGTCTGATGGCAGCTCACCGAGTGCCCCTCTGCCCTCTACTGAGGAAGCCGCCTAACTTAGCTCAGGCCTCCTCCCTGGCCACATTCCGTGGGCCCATGCAGGCCCTCTCAGAAGTGATGCCTCAGTTTCCAACCCCAAGCGTTCATTGAGAAGGGTTACTGCAACTGCTGTGTGGCTCACCTTCTCCCTCTCCCCAATCCATTCTCCTCATTCCTTTACCGGTGTTGGTCCCAAGAGCACTCCTCCATAAAACCCATTCCTCTCAGAATCTTATCCTGAGGATCCCAGCCTAGAATACATTGTTTAGGGGAGGAGAGATCAAGAAAAGTTTGTGAGGTAAGCCCTAAGGGAACTGGTAGGAGTTATCCAAGTCAGAGAGTAGGCAAGCCTGTGGCAAAATTTATCTCATTATCAAAGCTGGCTACACCGTATCCCCTTCAGCCAGCTTTTATTAGGCACTGCCAAATAGGGATAGGGACTAAGCCAAAACAACCTCGTCAGTCAGTGGAAAGACATTTAATTATATACACTCTGGAGCAGTTGACAGAGTTCTAAACAAAAGTTGAGAAAAGAAAATTTAAGGCCCGCTTAGAATTAGATACAAAAACAAAGCAAAACAATAAAAGAAATCAGCAGTGGCATTATATACACAATGGAGTATTACTCAGCAATAAAAAAAATGAAATCTTGCAATCTGCAACTAGGTGAATGGAAGTAGAGGGTATTATGCTAAGCAAAATTAGAGAAAGACAAGTATCATATGACTTCACTCACATGAGAACTTTACGATACAAAATAGATGAACATAAGGGAAGGGAAGCAAAAATAATATAAAAACAGGGAGGGGGACAAAACATAAAAGACTCAAATATGGAGAACAAACGGGTTACTGGAGGGGTTGTGGGAAGAGGGTGGGCTACATGGGTAAGGGGTATTAAGGAATCTGCTCCTGAAATCACTGTTGCACTATATGCTGACTAACTAGGATGTAAATTGAAAAAATAAAAACAATAAAAAATTTAAAATTTTAAAAATCAAAATAATTCCAAAATTAAAAACAAGAATTTAGCATTATAAATATTATTTGGTTTTCAAGAGTGAGCATTTTGTTTTTCTTAAATAGCTCTTGAAATCAGTTACAAAACCATTTAAAGAGTATTTCTTTTTTAAAATCTTTATTTTTAATGTTTATTCATTTTTGAGAGAAAGAGGGCGTGTGAGTGGAGGAGAGGCAGAAAGAAAGGGAGACACAGAATCTGAAGCAGGCTTCAGGCTCTGGACTGTCAGCACAGAACCCGATGCAGGACTCAAACCCACGAACCATGAGATGAAGTCAGATGCTCAACCAACTGAGTCACCCAGGGGACACACCTAAAGAGTGTTTCTTAAATGAATTACAAAAAAAACCATCACCCCATCCTTGTCAATGTTTGTTTTCCCAAAAGGTTTTTAGGTTTAAGACATAGACACTTAGGGGGCGCCTGGGTGACTCAGTTGGTTGAGCGTCTGACTTTGGCTCAGGTCATGGTCTCACGGTTCGTGAGTTGGAGCCCCGCATTGGGGTCTGTGCTGAAAGCTCAGAGCCTGGAGCCTTCTTAGGATTCTGTGTCTCCCTCTATCTCTGCCCTTCCCGTACTCACACTCTATCTCTCCTTCTCAAAAAAATAATAAACATTAAAAACAAATTTTTTTTAAGACACATACACTTAGGATATTTATTAGGTGTTTTAGTCAGGACAACCAAACTATTCCGGGTATTTCAAAGAGGGAATTTATGCAAATGGTCACATATAAGGAATGAGAAGGCAAAGCACAAACAGTGGGTTACCCCAGTAATAGATGCCACATGTGATTTGTATGCTAGGACTGCCCTAACAAATACCACAGACCTGGTGGCCAAAACAACAAAAATTTATTTTCTTACAGTTCTGGAAGTCAGAAGTCCTAGATCAAGGTGTTGGCAGAGTTGGTTTCTTCTGACGCTCTCTCTTTGGCTTGTAGACGGCCATCTGGTCCCATTGTCTTCACGTGGTCTTCCCTCCATGTGTGTCTGCATTCCAACCTCCCCTCTCTATGAAGACATGAATCATATGGAATTAGTGTCTGCCCTCACCACCTCATTTTAACTTAACAACCTCTTTCAGAACCCTATCTCCAAATAAAATCAGATTCTGATTAGGACTTCAAAAAATGAATTTGGAGGGTGGGGCACAATTCAGCCCATAAACACCACCCAAAGGCTGGGAAAATAAAATGGAGAAGATAGCGTTATGTAGAACCAGAACTCTAAAGGTGGGGCTAGAATGTAGGGACAGTACCACTGGGCCCCTCTTTTCCTAGACCATCAAAGCGTTATCAGGTGCTGGTGCTGGCACCAAGAAAGACGATCCATGCTGGAGGTTCTGGAACTGATCCAGTAGCAGCCGACTATGGTTAGGGGAAAGCCAACAGAAGCTAGAAGCAGAAACAGGATTTTTCTCTTCTCCTCCTACCTTCCAGTTCAACCAGTGCTTCTCATTAGGAAAACAAAGAAAGTTTAGGTAATAGTCTGCTGCGTCTTAAAACCCCTCCCCCTCCCCCACGCCAAGTACATAGCAGAGCACAGCAAGGTAGAAGTAAGGATGGAAAACAAGGAGGCAAATGACCAATACATTAAATGTCTTAGTCTGTTCATGTTGCTATAACAGTAGTACCATAGACAGTGGTTTAAGCAACATATATTTATTCCTCACAGTTCTGGAGGATGGGAGGTCCAAGACCAAAGCACTAGCAGATTCAGTGTCTGTTGGGAGGCCATCTCCTTGCTGTGTCTCACCTTGGGGTTGCTCTCTGGTGTCTCTTTTATCAGGGTACTAATCCCATTCATGAGACCTCCACCCTCACGACCTAATACAATCGCAAAGGTGGTTAAGATCTCCACATAAGAATTTGGGGTGGGGGGACACACCCATTCAGTCTATAACATCAGGAAACCTTTAGCAGCTGCATCGACTTTCTAAATACTCTTGTTTCTTCCCTGGAGAATTCAGGTGTTCCTATCTGAACCACACAAGCCATCCCACCCTTGAAACAGAAGTATAGGAATCACATTCTTCTTCTATTTATGCAGAGAGTTTACTATTACAGATTTGAAAATTCCAATCATGATTGCCATTATCCCCACCCTGCAAAACAACTTTATTACAAATGCACAAGGCTCTTTGATGTTTAGCAAGTGATTTAAGCTGCACACAAATTTTTACTGTAAAACAGTCAGTGACTTTGGAATAAGAAGGTAAAAGAGCAGGAGAATAAAAATGAGATATAGCCTGATACTAAATGTACAAAGAAATATTCCAAAGCATACAGAGTAATAATTATGTAGGAGGAACCATCAACAGGGAGCAATAATAAAAACACCACTCGAACCTTCTGATGATTTGCGTGATTTAAGTTCCAAGGCTGGCTACACGTTGCTTGCATTTTTAAAAACTGCATTTCAGATATATTGATTATTTTACCCTCTCCCACCAATACACATCCCTAAAGCTCCCACACTCATCTCTTTTCTTTGACAATAATAACCATCCTGCCAGCAAAGCCTTTCACCCTGTGCAAAATGTACTTGCTGCTGCCTGGGTGCACACAGGTTGAAGAGCATTTGGTACCAAACAAGCCACTTGCTTCTGGGCAGTCCACTTTACCACTGTCACCTTCCTACGGCCTCTGGACTGGGAGGGCAGCAAAGTGTTGACATGCCATATAGGCAGGATTGTTTGAGTTGCATGTGGAAGGAACCCAGTTTAAATTGGATTAAAGAAAAGAGAGAGGGAAAGAAGAAATGGGGAGAGGAAGAGAGAAAGAGAGACTCAGAGACAGAGAGAGAAAAACTATTGGATCATCCAACCAGGAAAGTATGGTTACATATGGGAACAGCTAGATCAAGGGCCTCAAACAATGTTATGATTCCCGTTCATACTCCCTGTCCCTGTCCCTGTCCCTCTCTCTTTCTCTCTCCTTCCTCTCCCAACTCTACTGTCCTCTGTACTAACTTCATTATCAAGCCCCACTGTCACCATGTGGCGGCACAGATGGCCCCTCGCAGCTCCAAGCTTATATTCTTCCAGGTTAGCATGCTTGCGGAGAGTGCTACTTTCACAGTTATATCACCAAAATTCCCAGACCTGACGTATACATGCTTGGGCCACATGCCCTTCTTAAAATGATCATTGGGTCCAGACACGGCCGTGTTTACTTTAGCCAAACCTAGCTTATGTCCTCAGCCCTAAAGCCACAGAGATGGCATAAGGACAGTTCCTCAAAGGCAAATTAAAATGCTATTACCAGGAAAGAAATGTGGATACTGGGCAGACAAAAACAACAGGTGTCTACTCTTTGGCACCTGGTATATTTCTACCCTGAGAGGAAGGACACTGAAGGCACAAACTCAGGCCACAGCAACACCCTGGTCATTCGTCCCTTTGACCAGAAACACTACTGGAAAGAAAACATTACAAATATGCAACACTTTTCAATTACCTGAAAACATCTATTCACCTTCCTATTTATTGTCAGGAAAACTAATCATCTGAATTTTAAGCAGCCTTTTTTTGAAGAAATTGAGATATTAACATGATTTTAGTTTCTTGAATTCATAAATATTATAGAAATTTGACAGGAATGAAGGGAAATAGGAAAAAATCATTCTACACACCCTTGTTGTTTTTACATATTGGTCTATATACATTCACCTTTTAAATAGTTTTACTTACTAGTGTACATGCAATTTAATTTCTTTCACTTTGTGTGAAAAGCAAGCCTTGTTTCTTGTTGTCACATAGTCTTTACAACCTTATTTTTTCTTAATTTAATGTTTATTTATTTTGAGAGAGAGAAAGAGAGAAAAAGAGCATGAGCAGAGGGGCAGAGAGAGAGGGAGACACAGAATCTGAAGCAGGCTCCAGGCTCTGGGCTGTCAGCACAGAGCCCAATGCAGGGCTCGAACTCATGAACCACAAGATCATGACCTGAGCTGAATGAAGCTGGATGCTTAACCAACTAAGCCACCCACGTGCCCCTTTACAACTTTTATCTTTAATGGCCATCTGACTTTTCTCCAGGTATATAAATAAAAACTTACTCAACCATTTCCCTAATATCAGATATTTAAGTTGTCACTAATTTATTTCTTACCTAAATAACATTGCAATGGATACTTTCATGAAATTTTACTTATTTTTCTGTTACTATCAACATCTATTATTAAATAGATCTTACTGTTTATTTTCTTAGGATAGTTTCCAGAATTTTCCAGTTTGGTTTCTTGGAAGATTCCACCAAAATATACTGTCATTGGTGTTATCTGTTCCAGTTTTCCCACAGTGTCCCCAACTGTGGGCCCTGTGCTTTTACTGAATCTCTCCATTCCGGGACCACTGTCTTCTTCACTACTCCAAGTAGTTTGGTTAAAAAATCAATGGCATGAGAAAACCATTGGTGGAGAGCCTGACGAGAGAGAGAGAGAGAGAGAGAGAGAGAGAGAGGAGAGAACATTAAGGAAGAAGATAGCTCAGGAAAAGGAGTGTGTTCCTATGGGACTCCTTCCTCTCCCTCAGCTTCACGTCACATCGTCTCGTCAGCACTGTGGAGCTTCCTAGGTCCCTGCCTGCTTTCTACGTCCACCATCACGTGTCTCATTCGGACTTGCATCACAGCACCCCTTCAGGGTCAAGGAGTCCCGCAGTGACTCTCCCTCAGCAGGTACCCTCCCCTGCTCCCGCTCTCACTGTCCAGAGCACCAGCTTTACAGCTGGCAGCCTGGGCTCCAGTCCTGGTTCATTCCCTTAGCTGCATAGCCCTGGACAAGTCCCTTAATTTTGCAAGTTAAAAATAATGGATATTGAAACCTGGCATTAAATAAGCATGTAATAAGCAGTAGTTAATATTTTTTAATCTAGGCTGGATTTGGCAAACTTTACCTGGAAAGAGACAGGTTGCAAATATTTGGGATTTTGTGGGTGATGTGTTCTCTGCTGCATCTTCTGTCTGTCTGTCCATGCTTCCTTACTTTTTTTCCAACTCTTTAAAAATGTAGAAGCCATTTGTAGCTCACAGGCTATGCAAATACAGGCAGTTGTAATCTGCTAACTAGATTCAAGTCATGTCACTGTTCTTAAAAACCTCTCGTTTTCTCTTCCTTACAGATCAACGTTTAAATTCTTCAGTGTCGTGTCAATGCTCCCCAGAGCTGAACCACCTCTCTCCTTCTCCTTCAAGCCCCACCCCAGATTCTGGCTACACAATTCTCTGAACCAGTCCACAGGTTCCCACACATGCATGCCTTCGCTTAGGCTGTCCCCTCTGCCTTAACTTTCCTGACAAAACCCTACAGGTTAGTGAGTGAGGTGGGAAGGAAGAGTGTGGAGAGATTCAGGCAATTTGGGGAAGAAGAGGTGTGACATTTATTTCCAAATGCATTGCACTGTCACTCTCTCTGAAGCACAACGTAAAGTGTCAGGCTGAGTTCATTATTGCTGTGTCCTTCTAGCCCTCACATGGTTCCTCCTATCCCCAAATGCCTCTCCCGCTTAGGCAAACAACGGTGCTCTTTAAAGCAACAATGTCTGAAAGATTCACCACATTCCTTGAACATCTGGTAGAATTTTTTTTAATTCAGGGAAAATGAACACATTTCAAAATATTAAAGCAATGCTTCCTCCAGAAAATGTGAGATACTAAGATGATTTATAAAGTATACGAAGGAATTGGAAGATAGGTGCCTAATTTCCTGTCAGTGTCACAGTTGCCTCATTTTCTCACATTTCCCCAAAATATGTTCTGCTGTGCTTCTCACAGCCAGGACTCAGTCCTGGTGATTCAAATTAGGGAGGCCTGGGACAGTAATTTACGGGCTGAGTGACTCATTAACTTTTGCTTTGCCTCCAGCCAGGATGCTCACTGCTTGCATGCCAAGGCCAGGATCAAGCCATCGGCAACCCCAGAACCCACCTTAACCTCAGCCTCACCCAGACCTGCATTTTAAACCTGAAAACACCCTCCTAATTCACCAAGAGTTCCTTAGGAAGAAGTATACCCTCTCTACATATTTATTCCATCCTTACTGTGAAATAAGTGCTAATTGGTTGAGAGTCTGTGAGGAAGACTGACCTGGGATCACATTATGAACTGAAATGCGTTTCCCCAAAATTCACACGTTAAAGTGATAACCCCCAGCACTTCAGAATGTGACTATAATTGGATATAGGGCTTTGAAAGAGGTGGTTAAGTTAAAATGAGCCCCTTAGGGTGGGCCATAATCCAATCTGACTGGTGTCCTTATTTTAACGGGCAGATTAGGACACAGGAGGGTACACGGGGGTGTGTGCACACAGAGGGAAGGCAATGTGCAGAGGTAGCAAGGGGGCGGCCATCGGCAAGCCAAGGAGAGAGTCCTCAGAGGAAGTCGGCTCGCCGGCACCTTGATCTTGGACTTGTCCCCAGAACTGGGAGAAAATAAACATGTGCTGTTTAAGCCACCTGATCTGTAGTATTGTGTTACAGTAGCCCTGGCCACCCATCCCTTTGTCCCTTGACAGAATTCAAAATTCTCCACCCCAAGAGAAACCAGCCCTCCCAGGGCTATAGATCAAACGTCCTGGCCCTCTCTCTTACTTGAAACAAATATGCTTTCTCTGTCCAAAGTCTATCCCGACACAGACCCTTCCTGTTCCCCTCCTCTCACCAGCTGGGGCAGTATACCACCCATTTACCCAATCCTCGATTGATTACTATTCTATAAAACTCTGGATTCTGGACACAGGGAGGGGAGGAGGTTTAGACAAGGTGTGTGTCTTTCCTTCATCTCTGATGCATGCTGTATTAGGGTTCTGCAGAGAAACAGAACCAATAGAGAGAGTGTGTGTGTGTGTGTGTGTGTGTGTGTGTGTGTGAATATATATATATATATATATGGAGACAGAAAGTGTGTGTGTGTGTGTGTGTGTGTGTGTGTGTGTGTGCGCGCGCTTTATTTTAAGGAAATGGCTCACATGTTGGTGGAGACTCAGGAGAGAGTTGCAGTTCAAGTCCAAAGGCAGTCTGCTGGCAGAATTATTTCTTGCTCCATAAAGGTCGGTCCTTGTTTTATTAAGGTCTTCAACTGATTGGATGAGGTCCATCTACATTATGGAGGGTAATCTGCTTTATTCAAAATCCATTGATTGAATTGTTAATCTCATCCAAAAAACACCTTCAGAGAAATATCCAGAGTAATGTTTGACCAAATATCTGAGCTCTGTGACCCAGAAAATTGACACATACAGTTAAGCCATCACACATGTCCTCCTTATACTAAGCTGCTTTGCCCTGTCCTCACCATACTGGTTAGAAGGGCAATGTCCAAAGTAGTAGATACTAGCCACATGGGGCTATTGCACATTTGAGATGGATAGAGTCCAAGTTGAGATGTGCTGTACGAGTAAAATGCACACCAGATTTCAGAGACAAAGTATAAAAAAAAGAATATGAATGCCTCTATAGTTTTTTATATTGACTTCATATAAAGAGATGATCATTCATCATTCCTATGGCTGCCATACAAATTAAGCAACTGGCTTAAAACAACACAAATTTATCCTCTTTTCTATAGTTCAAAGTCTCACACAGGTCTCATTAACTAAAATGACTTTTTTTCAGAGCTATTTCTTCTGGAGACTCCAGGTGAGAGTCCACATCCTTGCCTCTTCCCACTTACAGAGGTTGCCCACATTCCCTGGCTGGTACCCCCCTTGTTCTACCTTCAATGCCAGGAGTATCTCCTCTCCTACCCTTCCTCCTTCTTAGCCATCTTTCTGACCGCAGCCAGGAAAATCCATGTTCAAGAACTCATGATTAACCTGGTTAATTCAGAATACTCTTCTCATCTCAAGGTTCTGATTTTTAATCATTTCTACAAACTCCTTTTGCTATGTAAGGAACATTCACATTTTAGGGACATCAAACATCTTTTGGACCATTATTGTTTCTATCACATTGTGCCATATAAATATTAAAATTATTAAGTTCACTTTTTTAAACTTTCTTAAGGTGGCTACTAAAATATTTTTAATTACATATATGTAGCTCTCATTGGTGGCTCACATTACATCTTTATTGGAAATTGAGAAATCCGAAGATCAGGGACTTATCAGAAGGTATTAATAAAGTTAATAATGATGCTAAAAACTTTGAAGTGCCTCAGGCCTCAGACCTCCTCCCTTTCCACACTCATCCTGGGTGATCTCATACTGTGTAATGATTTTAATGTTATTTATGTGCTAATGACTCCAAAATTTTTATCTCCAGCCCAGAACCTTACCCTTGAACTCTAGTTTCATATATCCAACTACCTACCCCATGCTTCCAAGTGGATGTCTAATAGGCATCTCTAATGGAATATGTCATAAACTGAACCCTTGCTCTTACTCAGCACCAAGCCCATTCTTCATCACAACATGCTGCCCATCGAGTTTTCCACCATCTCAGTGAGACCCAGGACCTCAAAGGTATCTATGATTACTCTTTTTGCTTCCTGGCCCATATCCAATATATCAGCAAGTTCTATTATATATGTACATATATATCACTCCAATTTATAAGTCAGCTCTACCTTTTAAAAATATATATTTATTTTGAGGGGTGGAGCAGAGAGAGAGAGAGGGAGAGAGAGAGAAAATCCCAGGTTGGCCCAATGCAGGACTCGAACTCACCAACCATGAGATCATGACTTGAGCCAAAATCAAGAGTCAGATGTTTAACAAGCTGAGCCACCCAGGTGTCCCTGCTCTACATTTGAAATAGATCCAGTATCTAATTATTTGCAACAGCTCCCCAACCTGGTCCAAACCACCATTATCTTTCACCATGGTGAATTCAGCAACCTCCTATCTGGTCTTTATGCTTTGATCCTTCTCTCTTTTGCTTCATTTTTAATGGAGAAACCTAAGTGTTCCCATGAATATATGTAGATCATGTCACTACTCCATCTTAAAATTCTCCAATCATTCTCCATCTCACTCAAAAGAAAAGCTGAATCCTTACCGTATTCTACAAGGCCTTCTTCCATGGTCTGGCCTCCAGCCACCACTTTGATCTCATCACCTACCACTCTCTCCTTGACTTATGCCATTATTTCATGCCTGCCTCCTTGCTTTTCCTCAGACATGCCAAATATGCTCCCACCTCGGGGCCTCTGCACCTGCTGCACCTGCTGTCCCTTCCTTCTACTTCAACAGTCATTCTCCAGGAAGCCTATATCTTATTCCTTCATTTTACTTAGATCCTTACTTAAAAATCAATTTTTAGCATCTCCATGCCATCCTCCTCCATTCCCTTTCACTGTTATATTTTTTCCACAAAAAAAAAAAAAAAAATCACCATCTGGCATACTAAATATACTGGGTGCTTCTCCTCAAAGAAATGTATCCATAAGGACTAAGCCTTTCATCTGCTTTATTTGTTCCTGTATCTCCAGCATCTAAAACAGTTCCTGGCACACAGTAGTTACTCAACAAATACTGATCAGTAAATATATAACTAACTAAACCTGAAAGAATTAATAATGTTAGGCAGAATAATTAAGAATAAGCTAGATAAGCATGTATTCAATATTATTTTTTCAATGCTGCATTATTCAGTTCTAGCAGATTTTTAAAGGCATCTTTGAAGACTTCTAAACCATGTTAGCCAATTTTCAGATAAGAATCTTATCCTTCAGAGAGCTAGTGGTTTCAAATCCTAGTTGCCCTTTTGCCATTCAAAATCATTTTTTTCTTACATGGATAATCACTTAAATCTAGCCTTTAGAACTGACAGAAGAAAAAATACAGATAATTGCTGTTACAATAAATGGAAAAGCAGCAAAAATTGCCACTATTTTCAGTTCATTTAACCCGTAATCAACTGTCAAGCAAAACATCCTTCCTGACTGACAGTTTCAGTTAGCAAACCAAGGGGCTGGCTTCTCTCAGGCTCCTACCACATCATCAGTCTCAGGAAGCAAATGAATTGCTTATCACTCGTGCAGAACAGAACAGGAGCATTATTTTTTATTACTATATAACTCTATTCCCTATTTGCTAATATTTTTGGAGATGTTGATCTCAACTTTTAAATTCCATTTTTTTTCTCAACTCTGTACAGAAAGCTGCAGGTTTGACTTTGAAGGGAATGTTTCCTTTGCTTTATTTTTCTTCAAATCACACTGCCCTTGATGTGATTGTCTGTATGCAACACTGTTATGTTTCAAGGAAACTTCCAAACCACCAACAGTCTTCCTCTCCTTTCCAGAAAACCTTGAGGTAATGTCTACATACTTTGTCATGACCCTTAAAGACATAAAATGGGGGAGGAGCCAAGATGGCGGAGAGGAAGGGAACTCTGTAAACTTCATCTGTCCCATCTATCAAACTGAGAAGGACATTACTCTCATCTGTTAGAGCGGAAGGAGAAAACACAGACTCCAGAAAGAAGACAACCTCAAAGATACCTGAGTGAACGAGTGCGAACTGGGAAGACTGGAAAACGGGCCAGCCCGAGCAGGGCAGGGGAGGTGGGAGCCCCAGCCCAACACAGGGCAAACACGCTTGGAGAGAAAATCTCTTACTCTATATATAACTGCTGGGTAGCCCAAATCCCAAACCTGGGTGGCACAAGGGAAAAAACAGCTTCCAGCCCTGCACCATCCCGGCAGGGAGTTAGCGGCCGAGATGGTGGCCATGGGCACGCACTTCGACCTCGGCTGCAGGAGCACGAGCACATACCTCATTTCCATGGCGCATCTCACCTCCAGCATTGGCCGCGCAAATCCAGAATCCTAGGTGCCAAACAGGGAAAAACTAGCCCACACTCCTACACAATCCCAGCAGGGAGTTGGCAGTGGTGGATGCCGGGGCGCATGCTTTGGCTGCAGGAGTGCGCAGCTCATTTCCGGCAGCGCCCAGTGCCTCGGGCGGCAGCAGCGCGGATCCCAGCTGGCGCCAAGAGAAACTGCTCCCTTTCCCTACTGCGATCACAATCCTTGCTGGGATTGGGCATCCGCAGCAGTGTCTGTGAGGGCGTGCACTTCGCCTCCTGCTGCGCACCTCACCTCATGCAGCACACCTCGCCTCAGGCAGCAGCAGCGCAAATCCAGGCCTGAGCCAAGAGAAACTGATCCCTCCCCCTGTGCAATCGCTATCCTGGCTGGGGGCTGGAAGTCGAAGGAGGTCTGTGAGGGCATACACCTCGCCTCTGGCAGAAGCAGCATAAATCCCTGCCAGTGCCTAGAGAAACTGCTCCTTCCCCCTATGAGATCCTGGCTAAGAAGCCAGCTGCCAAAGCAAGTACATCTCATCTGTGGTAGCATAAAAGTGTATGGACTAGGACTTTGAACCGAAGCGGGCCTGGGAAATACAACTTGGCTCAGCTGCGGCACAAGGAGATTGGACTCATTAGAGTGGCCTGCAATGCTTAGTTCCAGCGGACCTTGGGTGCCGCCATTCTACTCTCTGCAGCCACCAAGGCGGAGACTCTGAGAGCAGCCCCCAGACCTACTACTCCAACCACACCTATCCGTAAGGGGGAGCTGCTGCTTTTTTTTCTCTTCGTTTTTCTTTCTTTCTTTCTTTTTTTTTTTTTTTTGGTACTTACTTTTTATTATTATTACCTTTTTTAGGTAAACTTTTTTTAAATTTTTACTCCTTATTTTCCTTTCTCCTTTCTCCCTCTTTTTTTTTTCTTTCTTACAATCCAGATATATTCTCCCATATCTCACCCTTATCTCTTCCCTCAACTGGCCATATACTTTTAGACTGTCCATTGTCCTTTGTTGTCTCTGACCCCTTTTATTTTTTCTTCTTTTCATCTCTTTCCTCTCCATTTTCTTTCATTCCTTTCCCCCTTTTAATTTGTTTGTTTGTTTGATTTGTCTGTGCATTTGTGTGCTTCTGTTCCCTCTGTGTTTGTCTGTCTGTTTTTCTTCTTAGGGCTACCCCAAGAAACAAGCCAAAGTGTGCATGATGGTGAGTCCCAAACATTGCTGAGTATGGAAATAAAATATTCAAAGGCACAACAAGAGAAACTGAGAGACACCATTAAAAAAATATTTCCCGAAACAACAGGCCCTGGACAGTCAATCAGCCTCCATTAACAGAGCAATATTAACAGGTGCACAGTGCACAATGAGCTTTTTAAAGCTGACAAGAGTCAGAAAACTACCAAAAATGACAAAATGAAGGAACTCTCCCCTGCAAAACCTCCAGGAAGAAGTCACAGCCACAGAACTGCTCAAGGCAGATCTAGACAACACCTGATCAAGAATTTTAAAAATTTGTCATAAAATTAATTGCTGGGGTTGAAAAAAGCATCAAAGAAGCAACTGAGACAATGACTAGGAACTCCTAGCCCTACTAAAGAATGATTAGGCTAATCAGGCAATTAGAGAAGAAATTTAAAAATATATGGAAACAAATGAAAATGAAAATACAACAATCCAAAATCTCTGGGACACAGCAAAGGCCGTCCTAAGAGAAAAGTATATTGCAATCCAGGCCTATTTCAACAAGCTAGAAAAAGCGCAAATTCAAAATCTAACAGAACACCTACTGGAACTAGAAGGAAAGGAGCAAGAGCACCCCAAACCCAGCATAAGAAAAGAAATAATAAAGATCAGGGTAGAAATAAATAATATAGAATCCAAAAAAACAGTCGAGCAGATCAATGAAACCGAGTTGGTTCTTTGAAAAAATAAACAAAATTGATAAACCTCTAGCCAGGCTCCTCAGAAAGAAAAGAAAGAGCACCCAATTAGACAAAACCACGAATGAAAAAGGATCTATTACAACCAATCCCTTAGAAATACAAGCATCATCAGAGATTGCTATGAAAAGTTATATGCCAACAAACTGGACAACCTAGAAGAAATGGACAAATTCCGTTATCAAAAATCTCCCAACGAATAAGAGCCCAGGGCCTGATGGCTTCCCAGGGGAATTCTACCAGACATTTAAAGCAGAGCTCATACTGATTATTCTCAAACTATTCAAAAAAATAGAAATAGAAGGAAACTTTCAAACTTATTCTACGAAGCCAGCATCACCATGATACCCAAACCAGACAGAGACCCAGCCAAAAAAGAGGACTACAGACCAATATCCTTAATGAATACAGACACAAAACTACTCAACAAGATACTAGCAAATCGAATTCAACAGCATATAAAAAGAATTATCCATCATGATCAAGTGGGATTGTTCCTGGGTTACAAGGCTGGTTCAATATTCGCAAATCCATCAATGTGATCCATCATGTTAACAAAAGAAAGGAGAAAAACCATATGATCCTGTCGATAGATGCAGAAAAAGCATTTGACAAAATACAGCACCCTTTCTTAATAAAAACCTTTGAGAAAGTCGGAATAGAAGGAACTTACCTAAACATTATAAAAGCAGATTATGAAAAGCCCTCAGCTAATAGCATCCTCAATGGGGAAAAACTGAGAGCTTTCCCCCTGAGATCAGGAACACGACAAGGGTGTCCACTCTCACCACTGTTGTTTAACATAGTGCTGGAAGTCCTAGCATCAGCAATCAGACAACAAAAGGAAATAAAAGGCATCAGAATTGGCAAAGAAGAAGTCAAACTTTCACTTTTTGCAGATGACATGATACACTACATGGAAAACCCGGCAGACTCCACCAGAAGCCTTCTAGAACTGATCAATGAATTC
>NC_043709.1:37514004-37612276 GCF_006229205.1 Suricata suricatta | reverse complement strand
TTACCCTACTAGATATTAAAAGCTTGGTCACCATACTATACAGATAAATCAATGGAAGGGAGTAGGAAAGTCCATATGGAGAGCAAAATATATTTAAGAATGTAGAATACGAGAAAACAGCCACTTCAATAGATTTTTTAAATAGAATGTTTCATGATTGTCCAATCATGGACAAAATGATATATTTATATTTATTTTTATTATTAAATTTATAGATTTATTATTAAATATTTCTTAAAATTTTAATTTAATTACATATAAACAATGGAGTATATGGAATTTAATTTTTAATTTATTTCCATATAAACATATGGAATAACATATAGTTAACATATATTAGTTTTAAGTATACAATATAGTGATTCAACAATTCTATACATCACTCAGTGTTCTTCATAGTAAATATACTCTTAATCCTCTTTACCTACTTCACTCATTCCCCCATCTACCTCTTCTCTGCTAACCATTAGTTTGTTCTCTATAAGTTTGTCTTTTTTTTTCTTTGATTTCTTAAGTTTCACAGATGGGTGAAATCATATGGTATTTGTCTTTCTCTGACTGCCTTACTTCATTCAGCTTTATACTTTCTAGATCCAACCATGTTGTTGCAAATGGCAAGATTTCATTCTTTTTTCTGTCCGAGTAATAGGCCATTGTATATATATACACCACCTCTTCTTTATCCATTTTCTATCAATGGACATTTGTGTTGCTTCCATGTTTTGCTTTTGAAAATAATGTTGCTATAAATATATGGGTGCATGTATCCCTTGTGTTTTTGTATTCTTTGGGTAAATACCCAGTAATGAGATTCCTGGATGGTAGGACAGTTCCATTTTTAATTTTTTGAGAAACCTCCATACTATTTTCACAGTAGCTATACTAATTCACATTCCTACCAACACTGCAAGAAGGTTCCTTTTTCTCCTCACTAATACTTGTTTCTTGTATTTTTTATTTTGGCCATTCTGACAGGTGTGAGCTTTTGTCTTGCATAGCTTTTGACTTGCGTTTCTCTGATGATGAGTGACGGTGAGCATCTTTTCATGTCTGTTGGTCATGTGTATGTCTTCTTTGGTGGAAAACAAAATATTTAAATCCTCCACCAGTTAGGAATGCTCTGGCTGCAAATAACAAAATAACAAATAGTAATAGAGACTTAAAATAAAAGGATGTTGAGTTTCATAGAGCATGGAGTCTACAAGGAGGGAGTCTCAGAATTGGTTCAGTACTTAAGGATGTTTTTAAGTACTCAGACTCTCTTTATCTTTCCTCTTCGCCATCCTTAGCGCATTGGCTTTTTGTCCTTGGGCTTGTTGCCTCATTATCCAAGATAGCTGTCATAACTCAAGACATCAAGGGCTCACATACCAAAGTAAAAGTACGCCAGGCCCTCCCTTAGTGTCTCTCTCCTATTACCAGGGAGTCAAATTGTCTTTCTGGAAGCCTCCCAGAATTTCTCCTCTATCTCATTTGCTAGGCTAGGCCCAGAATCACTCCCTGTTGCAGAGGATCAGGTTAAGCCAGTATCTGACTTTCAGTCTGCAGTTGGGAAGTAGACAAGGAAAGAGGGGGTCAGAAATGGCTATTGGGTTGCCAATCAGACTCTTAATAATGCATACCAAATACATGCTTCTGGCCATTATGAGAGTAAATTCCATTAGGCTAGCCTCCCCAAATAAACAACTATAAAACAAGAAAAAATGTGTGAAATTTCGTACTGTTTTCAGATGTTAGACAACAGGACAAACAGGACTGAGCTCACTGAGAAAGAGAAACAAACAAGGTGGACCTATGACCATCCCAGATTTCTTTCTGGAGAAACTCTCAGACTGTAGCAGAAGGATGGGGAGCCCACACTAAGTCTGGTGGTCTCACTGGGTTGAGGAACTAGAGATTGAAGCTCACAGCTATTAACATGGCTGGAATCTGTGGGACAGGGTACTAAAAAAAAGTGATGTGCAGACAAGGAGCTCCAAAACTCTGCAGAGGACTCTCCTAAAATCTTTGGCCAGGTACTAAAGTGTGTGTGTGCAAAATGAAACTCCTTGAGTCTGGGCCAAAAAAGAACCATCAGGGAAAGAACAAACACCAGGATGCTGTCAGCCAAACAACAACCAAAGCCTGCGTGAGCCTAGGGAGCATTTGAGTTTCAAGCAGTCAGAATAAAAAGACCTTGTTGAACACCCTGGGAATTTGATAGAGACTCTCAGAAAGGTATGCTCAAGGTATGGCTAATGTAGCCCTAGGGTAAAGACCTGCTCTAACAAAGCGTAAATACAAACCTGGAAAGAATCATGCTGATTCACAAGCACATTAACTGCCTGCTGAAAAATTAAGGGATAAAAAAATCCAGATGCTCAATTATGTAGCACCCATTACATTCATATACAAGTAAATATTATTAAAACATATATGAAGAAAAAACATGACCCATAACCAAGAGAAAATCAGGCTGTAAAAACAAACAAACAAACAAAAAACCCTATCTAATTAAAATGTTTGAAGGCAAAATGGAAAATATAAATGTGCTAGAAGAAGATACAGGTGGAAATTTTTAAGCTTTACACTGAAAGTTAAAAAGTAACCATAAAATGATCACTAAATTTGACTTTCTACAAATTTAATTTTTTTTAATGTTTATTTTTGAGAAAGAGAGAGAATGTGTGAGCAGGGAAAGGGCAGAGAGACAGGGAGGCACAGAAACTGAGGGAGGCTCCAGGCTCTGAGCTCTCAGCACAGAGCCCAAGAGGGGGCTTGAATTCACAGTCAGCAAGACCGTGACCTGAGCCAAAGTCAGATGCTCAACTAACTGAGCCACCTAGGCACCCCTGACTTCCTATAAAATTTTTTTTAGGTTGTCATTTATTTATTTTTTAATACATTGAAAATTTTATTTTTTTAATGTAACAATTTATTTTTTTAACATATGCAATTATTTTCCATCATTTACACTACAGTAGTTACAATGACACTCCAAATGGATAAGCAAAGTAAAAAATCAGAACCCCAACTTATATTTCATGTAATTAGACTCATACAGAAATTAGAAGGTTAAGTAACAACTAGTTAATCACCTAATTTCACAGCTATCTGAAGTGGCAATCGTTATATAGCAGCTTATCTATGATACATTCAAGATACATGATACAATTTATTACTTGCCCATAAGCTAAAACACAGCCTGCTTAATACCTTTCCTTAAATTCCACCTACTAAATATACTTGAGGTCCATGCAAAAAAGTAGCTACCTTTTTGACTTCCTATAAATTTAAAACAACTGTGAATCAATGACAACAGAACATTTTGTTAAGTGAGTCAAGAAAAATAATCAGCAAACTGGAGGAAATGTAGTTTCTATAAAAATGACTAAAGTTACTAATACATAAATCCTTTTTGAGATTTATAAGAAAAAATGATGGAAAGTTTAAAAATGCAATGCCTATAAAAATACTGACTGTTGGGGGTTTGTGGCGGTTCGTGGGAGTTCTCATGGTTCATGAGTTCACGCCCCATGTTTAGCTCTTGCTGTTGGCTCAGAGCCTGGAGCCTGCTTCAGATTCTTTGTCTCCCTCTCTCTCTGTCCCTCCTCCATTTGCACTCTGTCTCTCTCTGTCTCAAAAGTAAATAAATACTAAAAAAATACATATTGTTGGTTGGAGATTAAGATGTATACTTATCATGATGAAAAAATTAAAAATAAAATAAAATATTGGTGGTCAATAAACATGTGTTCAGCGTCATTAATAAGATAAATGCACGTAAGTACCAAAAACTTATTTCACATAATCCATTGGCCCAGATTGAAAAGTAGAATGTGCTGTTAACAAGGGTAAAGGGAAACTTGTATATACCACAAATGAGGAGAGCGGTATGGATCCATTCTGAAGGGTAATTTGGTGTGTAGTAACAGCTGAAAACTGTTTATAATGTCCAACCTTGAAATTCTACTTCTAGGAAGATAGTCTAAGAAATAAGGTTTTAAGTATCCAGGAAATTTATATCATGATGTTCGTCACAGGGTAGTTTACAGCAAGCAGTTGATTCTCAGTACAAGATGGCAGCTGACATTTGAGCACTCGCGGACTCTGTCACCCTGATAGGGCATATACACGCTAACCAGACAGAAAGTCTGTATGTGAAAACCAAGTGACCCGTCCCACTAAACCCCGTCACCATTAAGGATTCCTTGTGCCTTAACTGAACATAACACTGCAAAGAGGAAGCCATTCAACAAGCTGGCCAATTCCATGCAGAACCATGAAGAACAATGCTGGATAGAAAAGGCCTGCTTCGGAGCAGCTGACATCAGTAGCTGGGCTCCTAGATTGATTTGTGTCACATGAAATATACTTGTGAATCCTCCCAGAACTATTCGTGTGGGGCAACCATTCAGCAAGGGGTTCTAGAAAGTAAGAGCACATGGAAGCAAGACCCAAGGGATTTGAATTTCCTAGCTAACATTCACCAAGAAGTGAGATGTAGGAACAAACCTACCTTCTCTATTATCACCTCTATTGAACCTAGTCCCATAGAAAACCAAAGAACGATACTTTCAGTCTGCAGTCCAAAGCTGCTAGAAAGTTTCGGTTCTCTTTTGGTTTCTGAATTCCTTTTCCACATTTTTGTAGAATGTACTCTGTAGGACATTCTGTTGTTTTTACCGACTATACTTAAAAAAAATCTACTCTTAGCTTTTGGAGATAGGAGGATAATGGGTATATTATTTTTCTTCACTTAGTTTTTTATATTACTACATTTTGAAATTTAGGAGTAAAAAGCTAAATCTATCCATTAGAAAGAAAAAGTGAAAATCACTCAGATGCAAATCTGACTACTACTAAAATGCTTTTTTTATATTTCTATCTTGTATTACAGTTACTCTTAACCTAATACTTATCTCCACTAGACTACATTCTAAATACATGTCCAGAAAAAAGAATACATTCTATAAAATGAACTTCTCCAGAGCAGGGACTTTTTCCTTTTATCCATTTTTTTTATTCAACAAAAGCAATTATTAAGTGCTTCCAAGTGCCAGGTACTAGGTTTTGCACTGAGTGTATAACCTAAGCAAACACAATTTGCTCCAAAAAAGAATTTTAGGTGAAGACATTGTGGGTTTTTCCTTTATATCCAGCGGTCTCACAAATGCCAGGAATAAAGGACACATTGGATAAATGTTGGTTTAATTAATTGCTAACTGCTTGGGTACCTGGTCCTTTATTTCAGCCTCCCCAAATCCCCAAGGCATTATTCAATCATCCCTCTTCCATTCAGTGGTTTAATATCACCTATACATTTGCAGATACCCTGTTCTGTAAGACAGGACAAATAAAAACCACACTGGGGTGCCTGGGTGGCTCAGTTGGTTAAGCCCCCGACTTCAGCTCAGGTCAGATCTCACGTTCGTGGGTTCGAGCCCCGCATCAGGCTCTGTGCTGACAGCTCAGAGCCTGAAGCCTGCTTCTGATTCTGTGTCTCCCTCTCTCTCTTCCCCTCCCCGCTCATGCTCTGTCTTTCTGTCTCAAAAATAAATTTTAAAAAAAATTAAAAAAAATAATAGTTTAAAAAAAAACCACACTAACAACTCTGCAAAATAGGAGAGTAGGCAGTGGGAGGAGGCAGAGTGGAGGGATTCTAGATCTGTCTTTATGTCACTGCCTTCTCTTCAGTAAGAGCTGTTACTGGGGCGCCTGGGTGGCTCAGTCGGTTAAGCCTCCGGCTTTGGCTCAGGTCAGATCTCACGTTCGTGGGTTTGAGCCCCGCGTCAGGCTCTGTGCTGACAGCTAGCTCAGAGCCTGGAGCCTGCTTCCAGTTCTGTGTCTCCTTCTCTCTCTGCCCCTCCCCCTCTCATGCTCTGTCTCTCTATCAAAAATTTAAAAAAAAAATTAAAAAAAAAAGAGCTGTTACTGCTCTGTTTATGACCCCTGTAGGAGCTTAATACACAGAGATCTTTGATGAAAGAGTTAATGAATGGGTATGTGCTATTAAAAAAGAAAAAAGAACAAGAAGATAGAAATGCTGGTTCTTTAAGAAACAATCATGTGTGTGTGTGTGTGTGTGTGTGTGTGTAGGTGGGGAAAATTCCACTGATCTTGCTATTGCTCAAAACATTTTCGGAATTCCTTTTGATAATAGTATTCATAAAAATATCCTAAGGAGAGGTTTAACTAAAGTTTTTGGATACAGCTGAGATAGGAAGAATTTCCTTTGGTCAATCACAAGATAAAATTCTACTCAACATTTCTCAAATTAGGATCCCTTTTATAATAGTCTTAAAAATAAACCATCAAAGGAATTCTGCAGCCTGAAAGTTTAGAAGTTATTTCAACCTATTCTCCCCCATGGAGATTTACAAAGCATATTTCTAACATATTATCAGCTCTTGCTGCTTAACTATGAATTCCCAAACTAACTTGACTCAAGTTTTTTTTTAAAGAAATGCCTATTAATATCTCCTAAAATGCACATTGGAAAATCGGTTTTTTTAATTGAGATATAATTGACATACAACAGAAAAAGCCTGTTTTAAAGTAACACATGACCTTCTTGTATAATTTAAAATTTTCTTTGGGGCGCCTGGGAGGCTCAGTTGGTTGGGCATCCAACCTTTGATTTCGGCTCCAGTCGTGACCTCATGTCTTCCTGGGTTCAAGCCCCACACTGGGCTCTGTACTGGTAGTGCTGAGCCTGTTTGGGAGTCTCTCTCTTGCCCTTCCCTCACTTGCACTCTCTCTCTCTCTCAAAACTTTTTAAAAATAATAATAAAATAACTTTTTTTTCCCTAAAAACACATGAACAGGGACATGTGACTAACTTAGTCCATAGAGCATGAGAGTCTTGATCTCGGGGTTGGGAGTTCAGGCCCCACATTGGATATAGAGGTTATTGTAAAATAAAATCTTGGGGTGCCTGGGTGGCTCAGTCGGTTAAGCATCCAACTTTGGCTCAGGTCATGATCTCATGGTTTGTGGGTTCGAGCCCCACATTGGGCTCTGTGCTGACAGCTCAGAGCCTAGAGCCTGCTTCGGATTCTGTGTCTCCCTCTCTCTCTGTCCCTTCCCTGCTCATGCTCTCTCTCTCTCACTCTCTCTCTCTCAAAAATAAATAAAACATTAAAAATAAGATAAAATAAAATCTTAAAAAATTAAAAATAAATAAATAAAAGCACTTGGACATATTTTAGAAAAACATACCTATTTTTAAATCAGTTACTATAGCAAACATTGCAAGTTGTATTTCTCATATCCATTTCCCCCTCTGCCTTTAAAAAACAAAACAGATTTTTGTTACATGTGGCAATGTGTTCAGCTAAAAAACATTCACCTAATCTATATTCCGTTGTGGCCTTGTGACAGTTATAGCAGATGAGATATAGGTGGAAGTAACTAGGTTTGGTTTCTAGGAAAGCCGTTTAAGAGGGATACTGCTGGTGTTCCCATGAAGCCCTCTGCCTCTGTCCCTTATCTCAGCTGGAACACAGCCCGGACACCAGAGGTGCAGCTAGCACGGTAACCAGAACCTGAAAGCTGTGCTCTAAGGAGAAGAGCAGAGAGATGAAGTGGCCTGGGTCACTGATGGCATTATTTGGTTGCCATGGGCTTCGGAACTATGCTTGTTTCAGAAAAATTAACTTCGTTCTGTGTTTATGCCACTGTCTGTCATGTTTTCTATTAATTTCCTTTCTTTTAACATTCCTCACTGAGAATCACAATTATGATCACATTTCGAATAATTTTAAACTTGCAATGAGTCGATTGTGTTTCAGATTTAGAATTCTTGGACTTTCATTGTAATTCACTTCAAACCCTTCTTGGTAGGAGGTATAGTATATATAATCCAATAAAAACGTACATACTTATGACTCCTGCAAGCCCTACTGCAATGCTCTGCAGGTCAGCACTAAGACATAAAAATACAAGTTGTTTCTGAGGCACCAGTCTGGCTCAGTTAGTGCAGCACACACCTCTTGATCTCAAGGTCCTGAGTTCAAGCCCAACCTTGGGCATAGAACCTACTTGAAGAAAAAGAAAAACAGAAAAAATATATACAAGTGCTTTGTTAAGATTTTTCAAAACCTGAATATTGACCAAGGAATCTAAAACCATTAGTCTAATTTTGTAGCAAATACCTCCTATCAATTCTTTTGTCAATACAGTCCTATTAATAATTTAAGTAAATGAAAATAAATTCTGTGGTGAGAATTTTATTTCAACCTCTAAAACTATACATCCCCTGACATCTTATTGTCTTGGGTTGGGGTGCCAGGATCCAGGCACATATCTTTAACTTCTACCTTGTTCTCTTCGCATGGAGAAAATCTGACTCCCCCTCCAGGTCCCCAGCACAACTGGACCTAGGAATGCTGGGAAATGGACAGCACTAAAATATGTGAGAAAATGAAGGGGATATAAATTGCTGAGTATTATCATCATCTTGATGGCAGTGCCTTTTTCTCTTCTTTTGACACAGATTTAGTGACTGAGAAGAAAGATGCAATTGAACTCTGTAAGTCTAGGCAAGAATGGAAGGGTAATAACCCAAACCGCTCTTGAGGTTCTATTGAAGATGGCTTGCTTGGCCATTACTGCAAATTGCCCTGCAATTTTTAAAGGCAACTTAAAGATTTGAAATTTTTATTTGTGGAAAAATGATGGGACAGAAGCCAGGCTCATTTAGGAAGCTTCACCTGATCGAAAAAGAGTCAAGGAAATCACGTTCTGTTCTGGAAATTTCCATGCATATTAGTTCTTCATAACTACAAATGGAATGCTGAAGCTGGGAGGCTCAGTTAAGTGTCTGACTGGGTTTCAGCTCAGGTTATGATCTCATAGTTTGTGAAAAGCTCTGAGTTGGGCTCTGTGCTGCCATGTTTGGGATTCTCTCTCTCCTCTCTCGCTCTCTCTCTGTCCCTCCCCTACTCACGTGTTCTCTCTCTAAAAATAAGTAAATGAATGTTAAAGAGAGAGAAACTACAAAGAAGATGCCTCTCGGTTTTGCATGCAGAAAGAATCTCCATTAGGTAAGGAATTAATTAATCCAAAAGAGATCTTGAACAACTGTTACATTTACAAACTTTAGTGAAGGACTAACATTGTTAGCACTAAGATTCACACTGAGAATACAAAAACCATTTACATGGCAAAACCAAGTAACCTTTAAAAGTTTACACTTGAATAGTAAATATAGGACATTTATAAAATCAAAATAAATAATGATACATAGACTAAATATGCTACATTCAAGTGACACAGCCAAACAGACTATGGGAACTTGGGGAAGTAAACAGAGAGCACCAATGTTAAGGGCTTTGTAAACAAGCAGAATGTGTTTGCATCCCTTTCCATCACCCTCCACCTATGGGACTCTAGGTATGTTAAGTAACCCATCTATGCTTCAGTTTCCTCATCTGTAAAATAGGGTTAATAATTGTAACTACTGCACAAAGTTGTTTTAAGAATAAATATGTAAGTAAAATCCTTGGTATAGTCTCACAAGAGTAAGTACCCATTATCATTGCCCATCATGATTAATGAAGGGATGATAACTGAAGACTAGGTCTGTAGCTGAGCTGGAAGTCTTTCCAAAAATGTTACGAAGGATCCAATTTAAACAAATAGAGGAGAGAGGAGAGAGGAGAGAGGAGAGAGAATCACTCAAAGCAGGGACCCGCATGAGTAAATACAGGGAAACAGGCTTGCATAGGGCATGCTTTGGACTTGATACATTTGAATGCAGCTGAGCAATAGTTCTTAATTTTTAAAAGTGAATAAAAAAAGACACTAGCAGTAAATTCACAAGTTAGAAAATAATTAGTAAACAAACACATAGGAACATATACAGTCTTACTAGGAATCAAAATATGCAAACTAAAACACAATGAAAGGGAAATTGACACAAGATGGTGGATTAAGCGCACAAATCTAATTACTTCCTTAACCCCAAATTCCCAAAATGACAGGAATGATACAAAGAAAATAGAACAAAATGCCATCAGCAGACTAAAAATGTTGTGAAATTCTTGAACTATAAAAATCACACTGTGCAGGATTGATGGAGGAAACCCAAAAGAGTGTGCAAAAAAAAAAAAATCACAGTAGTGATGCTAGCCATTGTGGAGGTTGTCTAAGTTCACGGGTAATTAAAACATGGGAAGGAGGTGGGATGATTAATAGGGGGGATTATTGAGTAGCTGCTGTAACAGATTCTCCCTGAAACCTCCCTGGTTTGACACAATTGAAGTTGATTTCTTTTACTCACATCACATGCCATGGGCAGCAGGGATGGGCAGGGGAGTTTCTGGGAAGGAGGTGGCCGCGTTCTGTCATTCGGACTGATGGAAGCTCTACCATCTTCAAACTACAGCTTTAGTACTTCCCTGGGACAAGAAAGAAGCTGGACACAGTGACGCTCTTGGACTGGAGGCAAGTGGGGCACCAGTCCTGCATCAGGCCTCTGGTCCCTGTGCTTTGGAGCATCTTCCTTGAAATTTTCCATGTCTGGGGCCTGCAACTGCCTGGAGACAGCTGTGTCATCCATAAGAGGGGATTCAAGTCTGACTTGCTCCAATTAAGGTCATGGTCACCAAAGTGCCTTTTCCAAGTTCCCTCCATTGACAGGAGAATGGCAGAAGCTACTTGAATATTTTTCTTTCCTTTTCGCCTCTTTCTCTGGGAGTCCCATTACATATGGTTTAGATTGCTTGATATTGTCCCAGAGAATGTGATGCTTTTTAGTAAGGCTTCTTGCTGTCCGTGCTCTCTTTTGTAAGTTAAAAAATTTTTTGTTGAATATTTATCTTTGTAGGAGAGAGAGACAGAGCGTGAGCAAGGGAGGAGAAGAGAGAAAGGGAGACACAGAATCTGAAGCGGGCTCCAGGCTCCAAACTGTCAGCTCAGAGCCTGACGTGGGGCTCAAACTCACAAGCCCTGAGATCATGACAGGAGCCGAAGTCGGACACTTACCCAACTGAGCCACTAAGGCACCCCAATTTTTGGATAGTTTCTGTTACTGTTGTGAAGTACACTGACTAATCTTTTCTTCTCTGGTGCTTAACATATGGTGTCAGGTGAATATTTTCAAGATGTACTTTCAAGCTTTGTTGGGTAGGTCCAGAGTAGTCGTTGGTCAAGGACTAATTTAGTTCTAGTACTAAGTCAATACTCTTTGGAGGTGTCTACACAATGTGTTGTATGTAATGAAGTCTTTCCACGGTGGATGGTGAGAACATGAACTATTCCCAGACTTACCTGAGTTCCAATAATTGGTCTACCTTCTTCTTTCTGATGGTTGTTCTTCTGGTCTCAGAGACTTTTCCTCTCGCCCAAGTACAGATCAGTACTCAGCCACAACCTCGGGAGGATCACTCTTGAGTTCACTTTCTTGCTCTCCCATCCTCCTGCCGAAATCTCTACAGGTGTACTCTCTGACCTACAAATTGTTGACATCTTGGCCTCCTCAAACTCAATCTCCACAATTAACTGAGCTGCCAGGTTCTGTTTGGGCTGCCCCTCCTTGTGCCGTGGCCTGTAAACTGGCTTTCGGCGGTGAGCTGGTACAGTCACAGAGCCCCCCTTGTTTGTTTTCCTTCTCTTGGGAATGTAACTCTTGCTGCTTATTATCCAATGTCTGAAAACTGCGGTTTTGTATATCTTGTCCAGATTTTTACTTAAGCGAGAAGGTAAATCTTGTCTCTTCATTCCTTCTGGTACAGAAAGCTCTTTATGTAACTTTAATTTGCATTTCTCTGATGCTAAGTGCTTGATCAAGGGGCATGTGTATTTCAAAACTGAGAGAGATACTACTTGCTCTCTTGAAAAAGGTATTAAAAATTTATACCCCGGGGCGCCTGGGTGGCTCAGTCGGTTGCGCGTTCGGCTTCGGCTCGGGTCATGATATCATGGTTCGTGGGTTCGAGCCCCGCGTGGGGCTCTGTGCTGACAGCTAGCTCAGAGCCTGGAGCCTGCTTCGGACTCTGTGTCTCCCTCTCTCTTCGACCCTTCCCTGCTCGCGCTGTCTCTGTCTCTCAAAAAATAAAAATAAAAACCTTAAAAATTTTTTTAAAAATTAAAAAAAAATAAATAAAAATTTATACCCTGCCAGGAGTTTGGGAGAGTGCCTATTCTCCTGCCTTCATACCAATACTGATGATTGCCAATCTTAAACATTGGCTATGGATAGACAGTAATCAGAATAGGAAACATAAGTGCCTTTAAAGATATGAAAAAATGCTTAATCCTGGATAGAATATAAAAACCCAAAGCACAAAATTAGGGAAAAAAACACAATTTAGTAGAAATAGAGAACCAGGCAAAAAGAGAAAACATCAAACAATATGTTGTTAATCAGAGAAGATAGTGCATTCATGTGACAAAAACAGGATGCTGGTTTTTAAAAGAGATTTTTTCAGGGAGCTTGGCTGGCTCAGTCAGTATAGCATGTGATCTTGATCTTGAGGTTGTAAGTTCTAGCCCCACACTGGGCATAGAGACTACTGAAAATAAAATCTTAAAAAAAAAAAAAGATTTTCAGAGAACAAAAATACTCTCATCAGTTAAAAATATAATCACAAAAGTTAAAAAAAATAGAAGGGCTGAGGAAATTTTCCATAAATGGTATACTCAAATATTAAAAAAAAAAAAAAGACAAAGATCTGGGAAATAAAAGAAAAAGAATAAAAAAAAAAAAGTACAAGAGCCAATCTAGGAAACTCAGTGCCCGCGTAGTACAGTTCCAGAAACAGAGAAACAAAGGGAAAATTATCAACAAAATAGTTGAGGGACAGTCCCCCAAACTGAGAGCTGGATTGAAAGGAAGTACTGACTGCTCACTTGGTCCAGGGGGTGAAGATAAGCCTAGAATCAGTGTTGTGAAATTTTAAGACACTGCAACAGAAAAAAAGATTCTGTCAGTTTTGAGAGGGGAAGGGAGGGAAGAGGAAGGAAGGGGAGAGGGGAAGGGAAAGAAGTTCATGTAACTCTGGACATCTAGGAAGCTACACTAAAAGCTAGAAGACAATGGAGAAAGGACTTCAAATGATATCCAACCTAGAGTTCAATACTCAACCAAGCTATTGAGCAAGTGTGAAAGGGGAATATGCACATTTTCAGACATTCATGATCTCAAAGAAATAAAAAATATATCTCCCACTAACCCATTAGTAAGTAAAGCTGATTAACGTGTTCCACCAAAATAAGGAAGTAAACCAAGAAGTGAAAAACACGGGATTTAGGGAAACTGGACGTACAACACAAAAGGGAATCAAATGGAATCTTTAGGAGAAAAATGAAGGAAGTCCCCAAGATGGTAGTCATATCAAGTATTCAGAGTAATCAGAACAGTGTTACTCAAAAGACTGACACAATGAGGACTAAAATTAGCAAGATCCTCTTGCCTTTTTGCCAACCTTATAATCTGAGGACTGAATGCCCAAATAAAGCCTGGGTCTGTTTCTCATGTGTACTCGGCGTATATGAACCATGTGCTGATGCTTTTCTTCTCCACTCCACACCTTGACTCTTTAATCAGTTGAGAATACTCATTTCTTTCCAGATAAATGTTTTCCTTTGATGTATTCCTGAAAGTTTGAGGGAGGCCATGGTACATTTAAAATGGAAAATACAATGAAGTCTCTTCCTTTCACCCTATTCCCACTGGACCTCCGTTATCTGGTCCATCTATACTCTCACCAGATGCCCCATCTGGTGAGTCATGCTTCTCAAGATTCACCTCCTAACTTCCCTGAAAGGTTTCTAAAAACTATGATTCAGTGACTCTGTAAGTTATGTTTTCTGTTTCATCTAACAGTGGCCATGTTGCCTTTTCCTTACACAGCTAGGTTTGTGCTTGCTATTCAGTTTTTCAAAATCAAACCATGTATTGTTGAAGGACAAATGTATAGGTGATAACTATACATAGAGAAACACTATGATGAATGTAAAACTAGTGTAACAGTTCCCCTGGAAGGGTAAAAATGAGGGACCTAGAACTGTTTCTAAAGTGTTGGCAATGTTTTGATCTAGTTAGTGTGTTTACAACTTTGCATTTTATAATTTATTCTTTAAAATATATATATGTATTTTATACAGTCTTTTATGTGTGTTACATACCTCACAATAAAAACAAAACATGTAGTGGTATAATAGTGTTCACAACTGGAAAAGTAGGCCATAAAATCGAATGCATGCTATGATTACAAGTATGTGCATTACATGACTAGGGGGGAAAGAACGGAAGGCAGTTACATCCAAGTGAGACTAGTAAATTATGGTTCAAAGATTACGCGTGATTTTCTTGAAAACTCAACACTTCCTAAGTGACCTCAAGTGCATTATCCCATTCAGTCCTCACCATTCTGTGAGGCAAAGATTTTCACAATCCTTACTTTACAAATGGAGAAGCAGAGACTTACATAGTTTAACAAGCTTGCCCGTAATCTCACAGTCAAGGCAGGGTGGACCTGGGACTCGAATCTTCATTGCCATCCATCTTCCCTGTGCCACTCCTTTCTCTCACTGTGGTCAGGTAACAACCTCACAAAGTCTCAGCATCTTCATCTTTAAAGTAATAAAAATGACGATGGGGTTTTATTCCAAGAGTTGCCAGGATTAAATAAAGTATGTAAAGCACTTACATACAATCTAGCATTTTGTAAGCACTCAATAACTATTACACATCAGTAATAGTAATGCTAATATTGAGAATTAATTAGAGAGTTGAGTTTGATACTACTTAACTAGGTGTTAGGCATACAAGAATGAATATGGCTCACTGTCCAGTAGGAACAGACAATTAAACAAACTCAAGAACCTATATACAAATGATGGAGGGCTATATAAACATGGGCTATGAGACCATGGATTGGGCCTCACCAAGTGAAGCAACTGGGGAAAGTTTCCCTGGGTAAATGGTACATACTCTGAGACATACAGGTGAATTGGAAAGGAGTCTGCGTCCATGCTGTGTCCTCAACCCTCACCTAAGAAAGGAAAACTGATAATACTGGAGTTGAGGTAAGGATATTACTATCCCAGAGATTAATATTGCATTTTAAAATGGTCTATGGTGACTGTTGAATCAAAGGGATAAAGACAAAAGTTCACTGTTTTTGACAGTTAGAACTAGTTTCAGAAAAACTTGAGTATATGCCAGGAATCACATAACACCAATGCATTTTTCATTTTGTTGGAAGTGATATGGTAGTTATATGTTTTTAATGCCTTTCTGTTCAATTTGGAATTCAATTTCCAAAGTTACCTTAACTTGCATGATTGGCCTACAAGGGCAATGGGATGGGAATGGGGTGATGATTATAAAAGAAAGTATCATAAGAAAGTACCGGGAATTCAATGAGAATGATTTAATCTCTTTTATATATATTTGGCATTTTCCATAATAAAAATTTCTAATTAAAAAAGTCATCAGGGACGTCTGGGTGGCTCAGTTGATTGAGCAGCCAGCTTTGGCTCAGGTCATGATCTCACAGTTCATGGGTTCCAGCCCTGCGTTGGGCTCTGTGCTGACAACTACATCAGAGCCTGGAGCCTGCTTCAGATTCTGTGTCTCCCTCTCTCTCTGACCCTCCCCTGCTAGTGCTGTCTCTCTCTCTCTGTCTCTCAAAAATAAATTAAAAAACATTAAAAAGAAGTCACCAGTGACCTTGAAGGAAGCCATTTCAGATCAGTGTAGACAGAAGACAGATGACAAAGGATCAAAGAATACATGGCTGATGAGACATGAAGGCAGCAGAATAGCTTGACTCAAGAATTTGGGCCAAAGCACAGGAGAGGGTCATCTTGAGAAAATGAAGATAATAAAGAGATACGGGGCACCTGCATGGATCAATCTGTTAAATGTCTGACTCTTGATTTTGGCTTAGATCATGATCTCTCAGATCCTGAGATGGAGCCCCATGTCAGGCTCTGCTCTGTCAGCGTGGAGCCTGTCTGGGATTCGTTCTCTCCCTCTCTCTTTCTCTGCCCCTCGCTCATTCACACTCTCTCCCTTTCTCAAAATAAATAAGTAAATAAATAAATGAATAAAGGTGATAAATAGATATAAACAGAAATAAGCATGGTTTGGGCTATAAGGAAAATCTAAACACACTTGTAGGTCTAAAGGAAGAAGCCAGTGGAGGGAGAAAGATTGAAAAGTACAAGAGAAGAGACAGTAGATTAAAATCCCTGGGGCACCTGGGTGGCTCAATGGATTAAGTGTCTGACTCCTGATTTCAGCTCAGGTAGTGATCTCCCAGTCCTCGAGATGGAGCCCCGCCTATGGCTCTGTGCTGACCGAGCGGAGCCTGCTTGGGATTCTCTCTCTCTTTTCTGTCTGCCCCTCACCTGCTCGTGTGTGCATGTGTGTTCTCTCTTTTTCTCAAAAATAAATAAAATAAAATAAAATAAAATAAAATAAAATAAAATAAAATAAAATAAAAAATAAAATAAAACCCCAGATAGCAGGGATGGGTCCTAAGAGGAGAGATGAATCATCCATCAATAAGAAAGCAAAAGAAACTGCTTTCAAACCCATGTCAGAGGGGCAAAATCTACACCTCTCCTGCCAACCTGGCCCCAGTCATCTCAGAAAGACAGCAGCCATCACCACTATGGCTGGCATGGAGCGTTCTAACACAAGGCCTGGCCCTGAAGAGCATAGGCTACCAACAAAAAGGAGGAAAAAATTAGTGAAGAAACATACAAATTGCAGGGAGATAGCTATTCAGAGTGAAAAATCTGATACTGAAAAGATTTTTACTTCAGAGTGAATCACACCATTCACCCACAGCCCTGCTGCTCCACCAATAAACCCCATCAGATTCCAGTAAACAGCCTATCCACTATCTCAGGTCTCTAGTTCAGAGAAGACAGGAGGTCTGGCCCAGGTTGGCAATCTAAGAGTTAATATGGGCCCAAGCCTGAGGTAAAGGTCAAGGGGTGGAAGGGAGCTGTGACCATTTCCCAGAAGTTCCAAGACCCATATTCAACAGGCCCTGAATCTTAAGGGTCAGTATCAACCTGGGGCAACAGTTTGGGTTTGAAATGGCAGCAGGCGACATAAAAGGCCACTCACTAACAGAACCTATGTTAGCGTCTGCTATCAAATTGAATGATGCAGGAATTTTGGCTCACCATTTCTCTGTAACTCAATTTCCTTAAGTTGGCCCATGGTAGGAGAAAATTATTCCAAAATAATTGTCTTAAGAAAAAAATTGTATTAATAAGACGAATAATTCCTCTCCTCCATGAAAACCAAAGAACTATAACCCACCTTTCCCCCTACATCCATCCAAAAAAGTATCTGAATCAGCAGCCCTTTGAGAGGACAATAGCCTCCAATTGTTTAGGAACTAGGATTCCACCAGAAAAAATCATTTTCTTAACAATGCCAGCTGAGGAATTGAGAACTATTTGTTGCACTGTTTAGTTGCTTTAATAGGGCATCATTAAAATTCCCTCTTCCGTTCATACTTGAGATGCAAAGCCAGGGAAATGGTCCGCTAGGTGTGAGTACAGATAGTCTAATTAGCGACAATGTAACCAGGGTTTCTGCCCACTGATATGCTAAATCATGTGAACTGCATGAATAGCGAAATAAGAGTGGCAAGTCTTTCGGATCTGCCTTCTGAGCTGAATCAGTATTCTATTTCTAATTAGAGCTACAAAGATTTCCTATATAAAATTTCACATTTCTAACTCTGTACCCATCTGTCATTGACTCCTCCTTGGAGATACCTTACCCACAGTCCTCCCAGCAATATTCACTTGTGTGTGTGTGTGTGTGTGTGTGTGTGTGTGTGTGTTTGTGTGTTCTCCCTTCCTGGGATAAAATCCATTTCACCTCACCAGGAATTCTCAATGACAATGCCTGGAGAGCAGAGTTATTCTCAGATAACAGCCTACCCAGTGCCGGGCTTCATTTGTCTTTCCCCTTGGGTCATTTATCACAGGGAGGTGACCTGGTGAGATAAATCCTAATTGAAAGCCTTTATGTGCAAACTGAACACCAGCACTGAGCAAACAGAGTTATTTTGCACCCTGCATACAGGTGCACCAGGACAGAACTGGATTAAGTCCCACCAGCCAGCAACAGTACATGCCCTAACACTGTCTTTGGAGACTCTTCCAATTCTTAGAGAATAATAATAATACAGTATTGCAATTTACATATTCAATCTAAAATTTCCATCATCCTGAAAGCTCTGCTTCTGTAGTAGCTTCAATGACCTAAATATGAGAACCCAGCAAGAGAAGGTTAGCTTCCTAAATTTAGGGATGTTTCTGCTTCCATTTCCTTATCCTTCCTCTCCACCCCATTGGATTTGGCTTTATGTGCAGAATCCATTTATAAATACCTCATTCAGCAAACACAAGTGCGTGTTATGCACCAGGCATGGTGGGAGGCATCGAAATCATTGGAGGAAGACAGCATCTTGATGTTGAGAGAGAATTATATAGCACAATGATGCAAACCTTGTATGTTGATTTCCAACATTTAGAGTGGATCTATGCATAAAATTTGGAATTACTCAATGTACAGAACTGAACATAAATGGTGGCCAAAGTGACGATGTAACAACACAGATGCTGGGGAGTGGAAGGGAGGGACTAGTGCTGAGGGGAAGTGTTGGGGAATCAAGAGATACTTTCTAGAGACCATGGAAGAATAAATAAAGGTATAAGCACATGAAAGCTACTGGGGTGACTGTAGTAGACATGACTAGTGCCAGCATGATTGTTACCTGCCCTCCAATCCCCTGCTTCCCTCTGCTCTTTGCTTGTTTGCTGAACCAGAGTGTATTCACTTGCCACGTTATCTTTGGAATCATGTGCTGAGGAACCACCGGGTAAATCATGATTCATATAAATTGGAGTTAACTGCACACTCCTTGTCAGTCCTTAGGAGTGAGAATTTGGCTGGCTTAAGCCAGAAACCTGAGGACAGATCTGTACTGGCCTTCTGAGAGAGAGATAAAGGAAGAAATAGACTCTCATATTCTTTGTGATATTATCTGAACTGATTAACCTTAAAGCCTACCTATCTTAGAACTTCTTATTGTGGGAAAATTCATTTTTCTTACTGTTCACATATTTGGAATTGATTTTTTTTCTTACTAGAAGTAAAAGCAACTTAACATATAATAATCCATTGAAGAATTTAACATGAGAGTTTAACTGTACTGGGTGGAAGGAAAGAAGAAAGAAGGAAATATAAGTGAAGTTAAGTTCCCATGTATGACAGCAGAAGGTCTATATATTTTATATACAATTTGTGTGTGTGTGTGTGTGTGTATATATACACATATATATATATAATCTTTTAAATTATATCAGCTTTTAAAAAGAAAAGTGACAGGATAAGCATTCTATTTAGAGAGACGGAGGGAGTCATCAGAAGACACGTTACAAATGGGACTGGAGCTGAAGAGGTGAGGGATAAGGAAACGCTCTGTTTCATTATCAGTCCTTTTGCACTATTTTATTTTGAAACCACGTACATGTGTTATTTTTTATAAAAGCTTTAAAATTTACATACAGAGGAAAATGAATTCAAGACTAGAAATTATTTCTTCCTCTGGAGCCACTAGAGCGAAAGTAAGATTCTTTCTCGGAGACAAATCAGCAAGCTGACAGGGGCACTTTTCACCCAGGAAGAGGTCCAGGGGCCCCAGCACTTTCCCTCCTGCGATCAGTGCAGGCGAGGGTCCCCTCCGTGCAGATGTGGGTTAGGTTTGGCAGTGCAAGTGTTTGCAATAGGAGGAGATAAGGGAGCTCGGAGGGCAAAGAAAGAGAAAAATCCCCCAGCTATGGTGCCACCAGCTTTCCTCTCCCATCAAATGGTGTAAATGACACAGTCTCAGACTGCATTGTGTTGAAATAGGTAGCAGGTATATGAGTCAGATAACTAAGCATGCTGGGTTTCTCCTCCTGAAGTAAGGCACTGATGGTATCCAACCTGATTTCATGAGAAAATTGTCTTGGTTATCTTGACAGTCTCCTCAGGGACAGTGAACAAATATCACACTTCAAACTGCATCTCTCACACCCCTTTGACACTGTTGACTAAAAGGTACTAATGACCTAACTTGAGCCACCGGCATTATTTTATATCAGCTAAGGGCATTCCTCTCCATCAAATTCCAAACCTTCCAAAGCTCCAATTTTGTTCCCAGGGGATCAGAGGTACTGAAACAAGTGCTAGGACGGTGAAAATCCTCTAAATTCCGGAGTCCGAGAAAAGTAAACATTGTTTTCCAACCTTATTCACTTCATGTCCCATTAAACTCATGGTCAATAGGCCATTTCTTTTAAGCTATTTTTTAGTAACACTAGCCATACATATAGGTTTAAGTTCAGCTAAAATAAATACGAACTCAGAATCTCACAAAGTTTTCTAAAAACTAAACTATTACAACATCAAATATGCACCGACCTAGACACGCATATTTCTAGGAATATATCCTAGAGAAATAAAGCATACAGGGTTGTACACTGAAGCATCATTTGTTATGCAAAGTAAAATAAGATTTCAAAAAAAAACCCTAAGAGTCAAACAGCAGGAGATTGAACAAATAATGATGTATCCACATTACATGGTATTATATAGTTTTAAAACAAAAATAAAATAAAAACTAAATAGAACTTCATGAATTTTTATAGGAAAAATGCCCATGATACATTGTTAAATGAAAAAAAGCAAGTTGCAGAAATATGTGCACAATATAACTCCATTTTTATAAAGTGTGTGTGTGTGTGTGTGTGTGTGTGTGTGTGTTTTCATGTAATTGGAAAAAGATATGAAAAGGTATCCTCATGGTGATCACCTGGGGTCATGGAATTAGAAGGGAGTAGAGGTTTACTTTATATATTGGTGAATATTTTGCATTGTTATATCAACTATGTAATACAAAACAAAATTTGTTGCAAGTGCGGGAAAGGTTATCAAATCTCTTTTCCCAGGACCATACCTAATACCACAATTTAATGACAATCTGTCCAGTTTTTCAAAATCTTCAGAAACTATTTTTGCAACCTTCTTTTGTAACTTTTTGTAATAATAGTTTCCATTTATTGAAAGGCTAACAGGTACGTGAAATGGAACATGTTACTCATACTTAGCTTAATATTTCAGTAACAGGACAGGCTTTATTAAGTCCATTCTACTAGTGAGATGAAATTATTTAAACAAGATTGCATAAACCCAACAAGCAGCCTAGTCAGGATACCAAAGCAGGTCTAACTGCAAGGCTTGTGTTCTTCCTAGGACTGCACCCTGTCTGTTAAACACATGCATCTAAGTTAAACCACTTGCTTTACTAAAACTTCAATTACTTTTGTAAATGGTAATAGCATATACTATGGGAGTCCAAAAACTTAGCTCACGGAATTGTTCGGAAAGAATTGTCTCAACAGTCCCCTCCCCTTCCATTCATCATGCTAGTCTCCTAAAGAAAACTGTCATTCACAAGCCACCATGTCCTCTGTTACCCAAGCCATACTCTTCCAGCCTTATCTGCTACCTTTAACCAATTTTTCAGAAACTCTCCCAGTGGGGTCTCTCCAAATTCTCTAGATTTCTCCAGATGTGAAATCTGAAGAGCTATCTTCATTATTGATTACTTCACAGCTCTTAAAAGCTAAAAACTTACATGCCCCAATAGCCTACAGGCATAATGTTGTTCTGTAGGTTAACAAAAACAAAAATAGTGTGGACTCATGGTCATTTGACAAACACTTTTTTAGCTTTTCTTTTGTGTAGTTCATCATTCTTAGTCCTGAATTTGTAATATTTGTTAGTAACTCCGTGGGAGGGATAATGGTCAACAATTTTTAGAGGGTTCATTAGAGCCAAAGAGGAAAACTCAGTAGGGTTTAGATAATGCAAAGCATAGTAAATAAGAATGGAAAAGTATAATAGACAATGGAGAGGCTTGGTCTTCTATCGTGTACCCCGAGACACGTCTGGATTTATTACTGATGCTGAATTCTCACACAGCCTCAGTGACTAGAAATGCCTTTCATCCCATCTCTGGCGGGTACAAAGATCATATTCCCCAGGGACCTAGCACTTTATAATAATGATTCATTATTTATTCCAGCCCCAGGACATTTCAAATGAGTGTCTCAAACCACTGCTGGTTATTATATTGGATTTAAGGTGCCTGATCCGTTTATTGACACCACAGGAACCACTGAAATGCAGTGGTCTCCATAGCTCTTTGAAAGCTGCATCTTTATTTGATTTTCTTTCATGAAGATCAAAACCTAGCATCGTCTTTTCTATAATAATTAATCAAAATAGATACATTTGCTGGATGAATTAATAAATGAATGTTTTAGTAATGACTATTGACTTTAAAGTTTTACGGAATCAATTCTTTCTCTTAATGAGTATACCAAGCTTGTGTCAAAATGACCATGAGTATAAGAGCATCTGGTACTGCCTGGTACACTGAAGCATTCAATAAGTATTTGCTTAGAAATGACAAGCTCAATTACCGCAATAAGACATTCTCATTATTTTTTTCCTGATGACGTTATAGAAGCACTGTGGGTCAGAAATGGGAAATTATACCTGTTCTCTTTTTTTTTTAATTTATCTTTAATTTCTCTGCCTGAACTTAATGCTCTGCTACCTAAGTCATAGTAGTACCTATATATCCTACAAATAAAAAGATATGTACCCTCCAGAGAGAAAATTCAATAGACTGCTTCTAAGACATTTCCAGAAAACAATCTTCAGAACCAATAGAAGGAAAGGAGACAAAATAATGCCCTCCACCCTGAAAAAAAACATTGCCAAAGTATAGCTGTAGCTCACTGGAAAGGATTCTTTAACCCATCGAAGGAAACCTCACCTTTGTTTCATTTGTTTTAATGTTTACTTATTTTTGAGAGAGAGAGACAGAGCATGAGTGTGAGAGGGGCAGAGAGATAGAGGGAGACACAGAATCCGAAACAGGTTCCAGGCTCCGAGCTGTCAGCACAGAGCTGGATGTGGGGTTCAAACCGACGAACTCTGAGATCATGACCTGAGCCCAAGATGGACCCTTAATCGACTGAGCCACCCAGACACCCCAGGAAATCTCACTTTTGAATGTCCTTGAATTAGAAAATGACTCAAGTGATAGCAGATAATGAAGCAATTACATTACAATGAAACTTAAAAGCTAGTGGTATTAACTGGTACCTGTTTGGCAATTTTCTTACTCTGATTTGGAAGCATGTGCTTATGGAATTCAAGAAGCCACATATCATGAATCTGTCTTTCCTAAGAGGTACTGAATACACTAGTGGCTAAGTCGCAAGCCTATGTATAAAGAAGGACATGGGAGGGAGGTCTGGGCACAGGTGACAGGTATTCCTCTTCATTTACTTTTTATCTCCATACTATTGCTATAGTGGTTTTTCTAAGATGGAAAGCTAGAACAAGTCACTCCCATATGGGAAACTTCAATAGTTCCCCATTGCCCTCAAGATAACCTTCTTAATATGACGTCTATCCCCTTTCAGAATCTGGCACAAAATTCTCAATCTGGAACCTCCATGGAAATACGTATTCACAAGGAAAAAGAGATCTATCAATCTATCATCTATCTATCATTTCTATCTGATAGCCCAACAAAATTAGGCATTTTCGTTATGTTCGCTCTCTTCAATAGGGGCTGTTGAACGGAAGAAACTGAGGGATTTACTTCTGTTTGCTTTCTTACTCTCAAGGCTAATTTCTACCACTTAATAATCTGAAAGCCTCTCTGCAGGCAATAAGCCACTGCTCTGTCAGCACAAAGCCTGATGTGGGGATCATCTCACAAACTGTGAGATCATGACCTGAGCTGAAATCAAGAGTCAGATGCTTCACCAACTGAGTCACCCAGGTGCCCCTAACTTTTCTAATTATATCAGCCTGCATCACTTTCCTACATAAAACACTCAATGACTCCTCATTCCAACATGAATAAACTCCATACACCTCACTGTGGCCTCTACAGCCTTCAGTGACCTAGCCTTTACCTTCCTCTTCCATCTTATCCTCCCTTCCTCCTTGTTCACCACAGCCCAATCCACTGGCCTCGTTTTCTATCAAAAATTCTGAGTGCAGCCCCTACACCCTCAAATGGCTCCTTTCTTCCCAACATTCAGACTCCATTCAGATGTCACTCCTCAGAGAAATCTTTCTTCACCAATATAGGTCAGTCTCTATCACTTTACCCTATTTTATTTCTTTCATGGCTTGACTTTTATGATCTGCTTCCTCTCACTAAAGTGGGAGCTCCTTAAGGGCAGGAACCCATCTGGTTTGTTCTCTGCTCTGTCCTCATGGATTACAAGAATTCTTGGCACAAAATACAAATGAATAATAATTATTTGCCAATTAACTAAGTATCACAAAAAAAAAGGATCTAATTTCCCACATACCAGATGCTAGTGTTCTCCAACTTATCTTTGTAAAAGGAATATTTCAGACAACCATGAATAAGATTTGTGTCCCAGAGAAAAGAAATGGCTCGTCAAAAGCAGACACGAGTAGTTTATTTTTCATTCTCCTTGGATTAAGATCTAAAAGTCTGATTTCAACATCCTGAGATCTTCAAACTAAATCTGATGAGTTATTCCCCCTTTCCTGTCAACTGATAAACAGAAACTTCTGGTCAATTCTTACTATCATTTACTCAATCTTTGATTTTTGAAATTGTTTGTTTCATCTTAGTGCAGTCACAGCTCCACTCTGTGGAAAAACAGGGATAACAGGCAATGTAACACAGGTAATGTTACCTATGTGACCACTAAGAAAATTTGGGAAACTGTACAGAGATTACTGTCTGTAAGAAGATGCACAAAATATCAAAATGATGACATGGCTTTTATTATTTGGACTGGATATGGTAATCTCTAAAAGTTAAATATGAATCACAAGCCTATGTTTGATGATTTACTTGCTCTCTTTCCCATATTCCCACTTTCCCATCTCTCTTTATTTCCATAGCAGGCTTGAAACTGTTAAACAATTTTCTCTTTTTAGTACTGCATCTCTGTCAGTAGATACAATGATGTGGATAAAAATCACAAATGCAAAACACAAAGTTCATTTTGGTCAGACCCAGAAAGGAGACAATTAAAAGCAAACGATTTCCTATGTCTCGATGCACAGAGATGCAGCCATGGAGACTGGCAGAGGCAGCACTGCCTTTTCTTAAAAGGAAGAGGACATTTTTACTTTGCTTTGGAACACAAGATCCTTCGTGAAGCCGCCAATAGTTATGAGTAACAGTGAATCAAGACCTCATCAATATCCAACTGGGTCAGTTTCTAAGAGATCGGATGCAGATATGCGTTAATGATCTCTTCCAGAGAAGCCCAGAAATATTTTAACGTTTCTCCATATTTAATACTTTGCAGTTTGGGGCCTCCAAGGTCTCAAGGCACAGCCTGGTTTCTAGTAATACTGCAACACTCAACACAAGAGCTACAACCCTCTACCACTTTACCATCTAAGAACTTAAAACCATTCGGACCCAGTTTCAACATATGAGTGACGGACACAGTATTCATCTTCCCTTCTCTAGCTTCAGTGAGTTGAATTTGATCTCCACTTCATACTGGGATTTTCACCAAACTAACTCATTAGAAAGCTTCAACCCTTAGTGAAATTAGAAACTAGGCAGCATTTATCTTTGGTGACCCAAGATAACCCTTCATCTCTAGCCTCCCTGTGTTCCTGCCCCTTTTTACCTCTCAAGTTCTTTCCTTATCAAAACAGCCTTTAATGAAGAGCTCTGAATTCCTTAGCACTAAAATAACTCTGCTAGAAGCTTCAAGGATGACTTTTCTAAGGAGCTAAGGGAACAAATAGGAATTAAAGCTTTGAATTACACTATGTTTTCAAGAGTAAGAGAACAAGCATAAAGGATAGATTAGTACAAAAAGGAAAAGTTTCATAGAGGAGCCAGTGACTGAATTTTGTTCTCAAGGATGAAAAAGAATTTGTTCAGCAGTCAAGGTTAAAAGACATTTTAAGCAATGGGATCAAAATGAGCAAGATAAGGTAGAGTGAAAGCATTGTGTTAGTAACATGGTTTCTAATTTACCTGTCTCTCCCTTCCAGAAGATTCTGACCTTCAGGATTACAAACTCTGCTTATGACTCTGGGTGCTTAGTTTTAAAACATAGATATGTACTCAGAATATTACTGATGGATTCACTGGGTGGAATATAATAATGAGGCAGACAAAGCTCAGCCACAAAGCAATTCACAATATAATAGGTTTATATAGAAATGTATACATATCACATAAGAGAATGAAGAGAGACCAGGAAGGAGAGAGAATGTAGCATGAAGTGGATAAGAAGCCAGCTCACTATAGGGCTAGTCAGTCACTAGCTTCCAAATTGGAAGTAATGGTGCATAGATTATTTTAAAATACTACCGAGTGATAAGGTCAATGTTACAAAGTCCTCCCTGAGTTAGAGGAGGCTGGTATGGGTTGAAGTGGTTGCCTTTTGTCCTGCCCTAATGTTTTCAATTTGTTGAATAAACCCAACTCACAAAGATCATGTTATCCCAGCACGGGACAGATGCTCAAGGGATTTACATTTTCCACATTCACTAACTTATCACAGAATTCTTAATCACAGGAGAATTCACCCACAGCTTAAATCATGTGGGAGTGTTCTCAGCAAAAAAGGTGACCACTTGTTTGCTCTGACCACAAAACCCATCTTCCTTGAAGAAAAGATAAAATCCCAATGTCTCACTGATCCCTCAAAATCTTGCCTATGACAAGGGGATGTATATCCCTGTTATGTGGTTGCCTTGGACACATCACCTCTAAGCTACCTATGACGATCACTCAAAATGAAACTAGCCAATCTCCCAGTCTGGGTAGAGTTGTGTCCATATGGCCCCACAACCCATGCTAAGGACAGCCTTCACTCAGCCAATAGTGTGTAGGCCAATTAGAGCAGGGACAGCTTTGCCGCCACTGCAAATGTCGACAAATAGCCCTCCACCTGTGGCTAGATCATGTGTTGAGTTTGAGCTCACTAGGAAGCCTTCGACCTCTTTGGCCAGACATCCAGCTGATTGTTTTAGATGTTGGGAATTAGGTAAATATTTTCTTAAGGCAGAACATTTTTTTACAGTTTGAGTGAATGCTCTTCAAAGCCTCATGTACTGACTGGGTCAAATGTACTTTTCCTTTAAAGAAAAGAGGCTTACGCTTTCTCTTTTTTCCTTTTAAAGGATGATGGGCAGTATTGAAGAGCAACTGCTTTTTTTTTATTTTCTTGTTTGCTTTCTTGAGTGTGGAAGTATGGAAAACCCATGTTAAGATGGCCTTCTGTCTTGGGAAAGCATCTCAAGTCCAATCACATGATTCCCACAGATATAATGACATGAGCTCTCATGTAAAATGAATGCACAAACGGGATTAAAAGCAACCTCAGTAAACACTGAGAATTCTATTACAAGAAAAAAATATGAATGGAGCAGCCTATATATTCAAATCACAGAAGCACAGATTCAAAAAGACCTCAAAGACCATCTCCTCTAATCTCTCAATTTATGATTCAGGGAATTCATTCTCATTCATTCATTGTTCATTCATCCATTCATTTAAACTGGACAAGATTCATCCCGGGCCAGCATTCATCCCACTGATTCTCAAAGTGTATCTCAGGACCAGCAGCAGCAGCAGCATCACCTGGGACCTTTTAAAAATGAAAACTGTTGAGACCCATCAAAGACCTACTGCATCCAAAATGGTGGGGGTAGAGCCCAGCATTCAGTGTATCTTAACAAGTCTACCAAGTTATTCTAGTGCACACAGAAGTCTGAGAATCACTACCCTCACACCCTATTAGTGGAATGCGTTAGTCAGGTCTATTTATTTTAACTGGATTATACAAAAAAACGGAAGGGGTGCCTGGGTGGCTCAGTTGGTTAAGCCTCCACCTTCAGCTCAGGTCATGATCTCATAGTTCCTGGGTTTGAGCTCCACGTCAGGCTCTGTGCTGACTGCTAGCTCAGAGCCTGCAGCCTGCTTCAGATCCTGTGACTCCTTCTCTCTCTGACCCTCCCCTGCTCACACTATCTCTCTCTCTCTCTCAAAAATAAAAACATTTTTAAAAATTAAAAAAAATAAACAAAAAATGGAATCCGTTGGTCCATGTGACTAAAAAGTTCAGAATAATCTATGAAAAATACCATATTTTGCTTTTCTTCAGTGGCTGCAAATTTGCTTCTCCATCCACTATGTATTACCCTGTTAGGGCTGCCCAGACCATGGTGCCAAGCTTCCCATCAAGCTTGATTTTCCACTGCTCTCCAACAGGCAAAAATCCTCAGCCAGTATCCTCTGCCTTGACCATAGCATACCCATTCCCCCATTCTCATTTCATCCATGAAGCTCCCCTTGACTGAAACACTTCCATGCCCTCAGCCTATCAAAAATCCTGCCCCAACTTTAAGAGTAAGCTCAAGTTTTGCCACTTCACTGAAAAATCCTTTGACTGCTCTAACCCCTGTATTATAAACTTTTTGTGAATTCCTACAACTTTCAGTGTCTGACACATACAATACAGCCCTTAACTACATTTCTTAAGGCAGGGACAATTTTTGACCATTTTTGTTATAAAGAAACCATTCATGCTCACTTAAAAAAATGGAGATAGTTGTAAGGATTCAGAGGGGTTTCATGTAACCCAGTTATAGGTGGATAAGCTAAACCTCAACAGTTTTGAAATATTAGACAAAGAACATTTATTCCTCAAGTTTCAATATGCACGGCTCTCTCCCTACCTGTATCATGACTAATTTTGGGATTGGTGAATTTGGGAGAAGAAATGACACGTGCCTCTTTTCTTTTTGGGGAACTTCTACATGGACCATTCAAGGGTAGATGCTCATGGAGGGAAAAATGGAGTCAAGGCGCTGGGTAGCACTGTGGTTTTTTAACTCTGCCTTTGACTAGGTGGATAAGTTTATTTTAGAGGGTAAGATAGTGAGTTCCTTGTTACTGCAGGCTATTCTCCAACCAGTTTAATTAGTAATAAAAGTGACATTTTTATCTCCATCTGCCTGACTTATTTGTACCTTAATTGATTTTAACTCATGAGAAAAATTAGGAGGTATTACTATTGGTCATCCAAAATTTAAATAATAGGTAGCTACTCTCTCTTTCTCTGGAGATGCCTATTTATCACCCCTGCTCTAAACCAACTTCAATTTCTCTCGCTCTGAAAATTAACTTCTTTCTAACTTGAGCTTCTGGCTCCTCATTAACTTGGGCATTTATGTGGAACTGAGTGTTACCATTAGTAGCAGAGACTGCTAATTCCCCCCAAATGTATTTCCCTCTTCTTGTTTAGTAACAGAACACCCACATGTTAGCTGGGCACATGGAAGCTAAAAATAAAGAATACCTTTTGAGAGTAGATACAGTCATATGATTAAGTTCTATCTAATGGGATTTAAGTGAAAGAGCAGTGCACAGTTTCTGGAGGATAGCTTAAAAGAGAAGGTGTCCTCACTGCTCCTCCCCTCCAGTTTCTTCCTCCCTACTAGTTGAAATACAGTTCTAATGTCTGGAACTGGAGCAGCTATTTTGGACCATGAGGGAGAAGCAGTGCTATGCTAGACCTGGTTCATATAGATTCAGGACAGCAGATTGTTGAACTTTTGGGAATTTTGCAAACTGATTATTAAGATATTGATAGGTTGAAACTGGCCATGGTGGGAATATTTCCACTGTAGAAATCAGGCAATGCTACAAATCAAGCCAGAGTCCATTTACCAGCATGGCACTGGATGGAGGTACACACTAAAGATTACAAAGCAATAAAACAGAGAAGCCTGAGCCCTTGATGGCAATAAAATAGCTTGCCATACAAGCCCTCGACCGCCTAGGTCTCTGTGACAGAAAAAAATGAGTTTCTATCTTATTCATGAATTATAACTTTTGCTTTATACCCATCAACGCCAAATGTAATCCTAACTAAGAACCAGCTGAGGCATTGGGCCTAACTCAACATAACCTGATCATAGTTTAGGGGTCCTTGGCACAAACTAGGGGTAAGAGAGTGTGGGTTCCATGGTAAAAACCTGGATAACTATAACTAAACCTATACTTTTAGCAGGGGCTGTGGGTTTACATTTGGGGAAAAAAAAAGATTTGAGTGGAGAAGTCATCCTAAACTATACTATAGTTGAATATAGTATAGTAATATTACATATATATTACATTTAATATGGTGTAGTTGGCTATACTTCCATTTAATATATTAGTACACAGATAATTTGTCATTTAACATCATTTAGTGCCTATTTCCTTTAAGCCTATCTGTCTGGGAGCACCTGGGTGGCTCATTTGGTTAAGTGTCCAACTCTTGATTTTGGTTCAGGTAATAATCTTACAGTGCATGGGTTCAAGCCCCATGTTAGACTCTGCCCTGAAGGTACAGAGCCTGCTTGGAACTCTCTCTCTCTCAAAAATAAATTTTAAAAACTTAAGCCTATTTGTCTGAATTATTTTCTAAAAATATTTTAGAAGTAATTATTTACATGCATTCTCCCTATAAGTGATATGTGTTCTCCTATGCCCTGAGTGCCATACACTATACTACGCTCTCAGCCCGAGAGCTCTACGGTGCTACACCTGCTAAGTGTCTTGTTTATTCCGATGTGGTCTCTATCCATTTGTTTTATGCTCTGGCGAACAGTTTCAATCAATAATGTCTGACAAAAACTGTTCAAAAATAGTGCTATACTTGCCAAAGGAAATGAGAAAGAATATTACAGGAAACTTCAAATGCCTGTTTTATTGTAGCTCTAGGCACCTGCAAGGAAACAGAAAATAAAGTTCCTTAGGCAGTAAGAGACTCATAGACATCCTTTAACTTTATGAAAAGCCTCATAAACATTACTGTATCCAGTGCAGATTGACCAATAATCGCATAAATAAGTAGCTAGAGAAGGATATAGTTGAGACGTATCTACTCAGAGGAACATTTCCAGTGGACTTTGCTATGAGGGTCTTTTATAATGCTGATTCAGTTAGAGTGCCAAAATTCAAGACCACAACTGCACTACTGCGTGTGATCATGCATCTACTTAAAATGTGTATGTGTATGTTTCATTTGTGGGTGGTATCATATTATTCTAACTATGCTATGAATTCCAGAGGACATGGAGAGTAAAAGAGATAAATAAGACGAGATCCCTGACCAATTAGAGAAAACAAACAAGTGAAGACAATACTGTAGGATGGTGTGAAGGTGCTACGGGAGAAACAAGCGGAGTGTAGTGCTCTTCGCGGTTGACCCTCCAATAACAACTCTGTTCCATGTGATTAGTCTAATCCACCCATGAGAACCCTCCCTTTACTAGTCATTGGTTTAAAAATAGACACAGGACTCAACTTTGGTCACCCAGACATGGAAATAAGTGGAAAATTCTCTCACTCCTAAAAAGGAGACACAAAAAAGAGATCCAGATTCCTCTGGATTCGGGGGTCAACCACCTGTGGGCTGACTGTAAGGCACTAGGCACTATTTCAGCAGGTGAAACAGAAGGCCTAGAAAGACAAAAAAGCAAAGGTATCTGAGGAGAGAGACTTTCAGTGACAGAGGAAGAAGTAACAGTTACTCTTCTCATAGCCAGGAGGTAAGCCTCTTAAGAAATGAGCTGCTTTGTATGATAATGATTTACAGAAATCTTATCTTATCCGTACTCTCTACTCCCTTGTTTCCCTTGTCTGAAACAAGGCCTTAAGCCACAGTGCCATGTGATACCCAATCAGATGCAGTAGAAAAAGTTCAAGAGCAAAATCCCCAACAAAGCTTTTTCAAGGAGGTAGATTGGGTATTTGATGGTGAGAAAAACAAAATTACTAGAAAGAATTTTGGAGGAAATAACGATTCCAGGATCCCCTCCTCAAACTCTTCCTCCCTTAAGCCATTCACAGAAGTCTGCTTTCTTCAGTTGCATCTCAAGAACCTATTCTGGGGGGCATCTGGGTGGTTCAGTCAGTTAGGCATCTGACTTCAGCCAGGTCATGATCTCGCAGTTCGTGACTTCAAGTCCCTCACCAGACTCTCTTCTGCTGACATGGATGCCACTTGCTTCAGATCCTCTATCTGCCTCATTCTCTGCCCTTCCCCCACTCATTTTCTCTCTCTCAAAATAAATAAACTTTAATAAAAAACCTATTTCTCACTTCAGAATTAATTCTAAATCCTGGGGCACCTGGGTGGCTTGGTCAGTTAAGCATCGGACTCTTGATTTCCGCTCAGGTCAGGATCTCAACAGTTGTGGGATCAAGCCCCTCATTGGGCTCCGTGCTGAGCATGGAGCCTGCTTACGATTCTCTCTCAGTCTCTCTCTCCCTCTATCCCCCACTCACTCACTCACTCTCTCTCAAAATAAATAAACATTTCAAGAAAAGAAGAAGAAAGAAGAAGCCTAAATCCTGTCACTTCAGGGTCCCATTCTTCATTGCACTGGTCATAGAAAGTTCTTACCCTCACTGTATACCAAAATCACAAGGGGAAGTTTTTAAAAACCACCAATACCACGTCCCACTTCCAGGCTGAATCAAATATAAAGCCAGGGCTGAGAACCACAATAGCACTGTAAGTAAACTGTTGTCAGGTGCTAAATATAAAAAAATCATTGAGGAAGTTCCAGAGCTAAGAACAAAACTCTACCCCACATTCTGCGTCTGAGGAACTTAACAGATGTAGGAGTCAGACTCACTTAGGAATTGGAGACAGTCAACATTTCAAGAGACCCGCTTCTTTGAATAAAGAGAAAGAATGGGAGAGAGACAGGGGTTACCTCAGGGGGAGTGCATCCTGCAGACTGGCAACTACCCCTCCCATCACCCTTTTGTGTTCAGGTTAGAAATCAGCCTGGGCCCTGCACACAAGACTGAATCCAAAATGTTGCTTCGCACCCCTATGGCTAAATTGAGAACTGGAGATTGGCTCTGGTCTAAGAGCTGGCACATTACTGGTCGGGTAGAGCACTTGATCCTCGGGAGAGTGGAAAGAAGAGTAGGAGGGAGATGCTGAAGCTGATAGGAAGTGCTGGAAGGCAGGCTATGCTGCTGCTTTTTGGAGTAGCAAGAATACAAGGCTGTCACATGGCTCTGACAGACTCTAAGGAAGGGAGCTGGGCTTAACCCATAACGCTTTTGCACAAAGCTCTATGCCCCACGGTACAAAGGAGAACATTTCACCTGAGAGAGATCTCCACCTGGAGTCTGTCCAGGGGTAGCCTGCAGAGCCCAATGAAGAACGATCACATGTGCCCCAAGACAGTAATGGCATTCAAACTTCTTCCTCACAGAATCAAGCAAGGACAGCTAATGTTGGCCAGATAAGCAGCCACAGGCTCCAGAGAGAAGAGGTGGGTACAAGATACCCTTACTAGAAGAAGGCAGGCAAGAGGACTCAGAGTCAGCTACACTTCCTACATTAGAGAGTAAGCACAGGAAAGGGGGCTGGGATGGGAAAGAACAGACCAGGACTCCCACCCATCCCACCCTCCAGTATTTAAGATTACTGGATTTCTGGCAGTGGACAAGAGAAAGAAGACCTTCGAAGAGAAAATCACTTTTATTTTGTTTAATGTTTTATTTGTTTATTTTTGAGAGAGACAGCAAGAGCAAGAGAGAGCAGGGAAGGGGCAGAGAGAGAGAGAGAGGGAGGAATCCCAAGAAGGCTCCACACTGTTAGCTCCATGAGGGACTCTATCTTGTGACCATGAGATCTTGACCTGAGCTGAAATCAAGAGTTGGATACTGAATTGACTGAGCTACCCAGGTGCCCTGAAAATCACTTAGAAACTAAAATGAACACTACTGGATCTTGAGATTTCAGTGACACTATTTAATAAATTGGAAGTGACACAAGTTATGGAATTGGGCTTAGAGACCATTAAGGGAGCTTACTACCAAACAGGCAAAGAATTTTGACAGAACAGTGAGTAGCAATTATGGGGGAAGAAAAAAAAATCCTTCCACGTTAACATCCTAACACAAAGAAAGAGTTTCACAAACTGGTGACATATGTCAATGTTTATACTCTTTAAATGTGAATTGAAGTGTTGCCTATCCTAAGTAACCCATTTATGTTTCCAAGGTGGTTTTTATGGAGACAAAGGTGGAGAAGGGTGGGGGCATGTGGCTGCGGTGTGTGAGGGTAATATTAACTCTTTATCAAGAGCCAGACATGCCTCAAGATAATAGGTAAATAAATAATTCAAAAGAGAAGCCTCATATTACCCAACCAGCCATATCAAGCTCCCCATGTGAAATTCTTCTGTCACAAAGGTTGTTGGGCGTGTGTGTGTGGGTTTGATGGGCATCCTCATAATTATGTGAGTTAAGTGAAAAACATTAAGAAAATAATGTGGATAGAGAGCCAGAGACTCTGATGATAGTGCTGAGTCACTCTTGCCATTTTCCCCTCCTTTCCTGTAATGTACTCAGACTCCAGGGTAAGTTCCAGGGTGTAGCAAACCTAGGATTAGTACCTGACAGCTCCACCCTGATAACTACAGATTGACAACTCCAGACTGATAACTACAAAGTTGCCTCATTTTGCTTACTGTGTTGAATATAACTAAAATATTACAACAAATAACTCCTTTCTCAAGACTAGAGTCAAATGAATTTTGTACATCTGTAGTTTGCTACACCACAACCACCTATCCCAGAGGCCTATTCCCAGGTCAGCAGAAAGGGAGGGACTCCAAGATGAGCCATTTCCATAGCCAGAGGAAACTGATGTGAGGTGTTTTTGAAGGCCCTTTCTCATCCCTCGGGGTCAAAACTTTCCTTCCTGTGGGTCTGCAAAGGAGTGCCTGAAATTCTCAGCATTCCTGTCATTCCCTGAGGGCTCACGCAGCTCTCTAAACATTCTTGCCCACAAGCACCTGAGGAATGGGCCCCTGAGTTCTTGCGTGGGAAGCCAGCAGGAAGTTAGGAGCATAGTGCAGCAAGAGTATTTGAGAAAAGGACAGTAAGGCCTAAAGGAACCATAGAAAAGAGTGGAGGGTGTAAGATAAGGAGCTGGGTCTACGTGAGCAGCTACAGCAGATGGTTGCACCACTCAAGCATGGTTAGTGACCTACCTGGAAATGGAATGTAGCCTAGGGGAAGCTGGTGCAAAGCTTTGGAACCTGGAAAATGACCCAAGGCCTAGTACAAATCCTCAATAAGGAGTGTTAGCTATTATCCCTTGCTGGAACCCTGGGGGAAAAAATGTTCTCACTGAGGCCTTAACTGGATCTCAGACGCCCTGTTCAGAAAGTCCAGTCATTGTAAACTGAGATGTGCTACAATGGCAGGAATCCTCTCTCTTATTTTTTTCTCTTCCTCTTTCTCTCCCTCTCCTCCTCCTCCTCCTCCTTTTCTCTTTCCCACACACAGTCTGGGAGTCTACTTGGGTAAATTTTTTGGAGAACTGGGCTGTATCTGCAATTTATTCATTTAAGCCTCAGACCGGCCACTAGAGGGCAGTGTCATCATTAATCAGGTAAACTCTGCTGACTTCCTCCCGCTTCAGTATTTCAGGCAGGCCCATCTGCACATCCTGTGACAGGATGTTTCGGAACTTTTCCTTCAGCTCCCACTGTAAATAAACAACCTCGGGGTGGATACATCCAGATTCACAGCACAGCACAGCACAGCATGAACTGCCCAGGCCAAAGTTCCTGATCTATCTGTAACAGTCTTGCCAAATTTTGTGGCACACTTGAGAACTGCATCTGTCCTTCTAAATCTCTTCCTGAATTTTGGAGTTTCTCTCAAACGCTAGCCACAAGACCAAAAGGAAATTTCTTTTCAAAGAAATGAAGAGTTAAATAATCCATCACTATCTGTTTATACTAAAGATTCTGTTTTGTTTTCATATTTGCATTGCAAGTGTCCAGCTAGCTCAAAAAGCAGGGTTGCCCAACTGGTCAAAAGCTATCAGGAGATTAGTCATGTGTGCAAACACAGGGACCAAGAGCCACATGTTTCTCTCTACTAGAGGCACTAAGCATGTAAACTGGGCCCAGTAAATTCGGTCCTAGTTAGGTATGCCAAAGAAAGCAAAGTTGCTAGAAGTTTGGGGCTTTTTTTGGCATTATTCCTTTCCTGTGAGTTCAACTAGTGCTCCTAGGCATAGACCTTGCATCCTTGCATGAGGACAAGCTAGTATCTGACTTTTCTGAAACCAGTATTTTAGGAAGCCATACAAGCAAACCTACTGGCTGAAGACCTGGGTGCAATTATAAATCATCAGGTAGAGGATGGAACATGGGCATGGGCAGATATTGCTGCCCCAACACTGGTCATTGGAGCTATACTTTTCCAGACAACTGATATCTGATGACATCAAGCTCGGCCTCAGTTTATCAGCAGAGGCAGATAAGGTGAGGGAAACATTTGCAGCCAGAGAGATTTCTGGAATTTTCCTACAGTACTGAAATACCATCCAGAGTTCAAGTGGGCCACATCTGGACAAAGACTGCTATGTTATTTTTTTCTATCTTTTGTATTTTCCCTGCTATATAATAACATTAACACTCTTTACACAAGGTCAGTACTATTTACCTAAGACTTTCCCACAGGTTTCTCGTCTCTCCTATCTTCTCTTCTCAAAGTATCCTGAGTACATGCTATATTTTTGAGGGGAAAATAAAATAGAGGGAAAGCATATAGAAATTAGGCAGGTGAGGATTGTAACTCAGCAAATCCACACTTACTGAGGGGAAGGTGGAGCTAAAAATTAGCTCCAGGGTTTAAAGATTATGTTTCAACAGAGGCTTCCAGATTTGGGCCAATATTGTGTTTTACAGCAGGAGAGAAAAAAGTAGAGAAAAAACAGAGATAGAAGAAAATGCTATGAAAGAGAACTGCATAAAACCTGAGCAGGTGGAATGTTGACAAAGGGTGGAGATGGACTCAAGGGTTTCACAGATGGCCCTGTGGCCTCATCCACCTACTCACAACCCCAGGAACATTACCAAGAAGGCATCACACAGCCTTTTCTTTCATAGGTCGCTTCTTTACAGGACTGTGCCCCAGGAAATCAGGGAACAAGCACCTCTTTGCTTCCAGATTCCCTTTACAAATCCAAGATTTCGGCACGCTGGGACAAATAAAAACAGGTAGGAAAGGATAAACAGTGGATGAAATCCCAGCTGTAACCACCGGAATAGAATTGCTTTAGAACACAACAACTTGGCTTTAGTCTGTATTATTCTGAATGTATAATCAATGTGGCCCCTCCTTTTCCAGGAAAGGGACTTTGTTTTGCTTCTTTTTTTCTTCTACACTTGCACTCAGAATGAATGGCTTCCTCATTAGGCGGTGTTCGCATGCCCCCAGAAAATATGTGTGGAAGAGAGACTCCCTGGAATCACAGATTAAAACGCCAGCAGAGTTGAGTATGTTCTTCCCTATTCTGAGCTGGGTAAATGAGAACTCATGCCGTTCTCCATGCAGGGAACTTCTCAGGTAAGACTATTAAAGCCATGGAGCCATCTACTTAGTGCGGTTATTAAAATCCTACGGCCCTCTGGTAAATACTGTGTGAACTGGCAGTCAGAATATTTGTTCCCATCCCAGCCTCTATATTTCCTGGATTTATAGAAGCAAACCAAATAGGAAAGATTTCGGCATTCACACCCATTTTGAAGATATTAACTGAGCACCTACATAATGTGTTCACACTGGAGAACAATAATGAACAAGACCTAGCAGTCTCTCTTTCACAGTAGAGTCTAGAGGCATGAGGGAAACAAGCCAGCTAAAGGCAATCATAACTTCACATCCACTAGGGTAGCTATCATTTTTTAAAAAACACAATAAAACCAGAAGATAACAAGTGTTAGCAAGGAGGTGGGGAAATTCAAACCCTTACAGAGTGTTTATGGGAATATAGAATTGTATACCTGCTGTGGAAAACAGGTACCACATGACCTTCCTTTCCTAGGTACATATCTAAGACAATTAAAAACACAAAAACTTGTACACAAATGTTCACAGAAGCATTATTCACAATATCCCAAAAGGGGAGACAATCCAAATGTCCATAAACTGACAAATGGATAAGCAAAAAGTGGTATATACATACAATGGAATATTATTCAGCCATAAAAAGGAATGAAGTACTGATATATACTATAACATGGATGGACCCTACCGTATGCCAAGTGAAAGAAGCCAGACACAAAAAGACAAATACTGTATGATTCCAAGTATATGATATCCCTAGAACAGGCAAATGCATAGGGGTTAGAAATTAGTAGTTGTCAGTATATGGGGACGGAGGATTGGGGAGTGGCTATCAATGGGTATGTGGTTTCTTTTGTGACTGATGAAAATGTTCTGAATACAGTGGTGATGACTGCATAACCCTGTGAATATAAACACTGCTGACTTGTATATTTTAAAAAGGTGAATTGTGGGGTGCCTGGGTGGCTCAGTTGGTTAAGCTTCAAACTCTTGATTTTGGCTCAGGACACGATCAAATGGTTTGTGAGTTCAAGCCCTGCATCAGGCTCTGTGCTGACAGCATGGAGACTGCTTAATATTCTCTGTCTCTCTGCTCTTCCCCTGCTTGTGCTCTCTCTCAAAATAAACAAATAATAAATTCTATAGCATGTGAATTATATCCATAAAATGAGGTAATTATAATGCCAGGTGATGAGTGCCTCATTAGAACATGGTGCTGTTCGACATACTTGGAGTAGAGCTGGAGAAGGAGTTCAGAAAGGCTTTCTGGGAGAAGTGGCTCTCGAGCAGAGACCAAAAAAGACAAGTAGGAGTAAGAGGGACAAAGGAGCAGGAATGACCAATACCAAGCAAACAGCAGAACATGCCCAGGGCTGGGCATGCAGTTCTGAGCTGAAGCAGTGCTGGCGGTGGGCAGTGGAGAGAAGAGAGGCCAGCGATATAAGGGGCTAAGAAGCCCTGCTAAAGAATTTGGACTTTATGCCAACTATAAGAGGAAACCCTTGGAAGAGTTACAGCTCAGGACCAATGAGATCTGGTCTGCTCTTCAGAAAGGTGACTGAAGTTCAGACAGGAGGTGAAGCAACGCCAGTGGCTGGGAGATTAGTTAGGTTACTGCACTAATACAAATCAGAACTGACCAGACAGGGAAAACTGGGAGCTGCTCTGGAAGTTTCTCCAAGCTCTCTGTAATACTCTGCCTAACCTTCCCACCATTAGGAAGCAAGAAGATGGCTTTATAAGGCAGTAGTGCTGTGACTGAGCAGCCCCTAGGCCTGCTTTTGCTCCAAACTTTATATTCAACACCCTTTAGAATTGGTTTCCTTTTTCAGACCACCATGACCATAAAAATCCTTTCCATTTGCATTGGAAAGCTGGTCTACTCATAGAATATGAAAATGAGAGTAAGAAACACTTGGGTTCGAATGCCCACTCTGTCATTTTCAAACGATACGACCTTTGGTAAGCTATTTAATTGCTGGTCTCAATTTCCTTCAAATGAGGTCATATATACATCTCACAGTTTTTACCGAGGGCTATTTGTGACTACATATGTAAAAAAGAAGTTTTGTACCAGGCCTGTCCTGTAGTGGATGCTCAGTGACTGTGGTTCAGTACCATTCAAGCCCTGTCAGACCGTAACTCTGTAGTTCAAGTCACAGTCCTACATCTGCAATGCAGTCATGACACTGAAGGGTAAAATGTATGTCTTGGGCCCAGTGCTGCCAACATTTTAGCAGGCTAGAAAAGACTATTCCACTATCAGCCCAGAAATAGGCGTTTGCCAAGATGACAAACAGAAGTCATTTGCACCCATGGCTCCTTAAATACCATTTCAAAATCAAATATATTTAAATTAATTCCTAAAAAGAAAGATATGAGAGCTCCTCAGACAAGTCATCAAATAAGGGCTTGTTTACTCTCAAACAGAAAGGCCAAAGTTCCAGGTAAAGGCTCTCCTTTCTGGCACTCAGCATAACTCCAGGGCAGCAGACCATATAAATAGTTTGAGGCACTGGACAAATGGAATGCTGTCTGGAATGATAATGTGGAAAGAGAATAACAGTTCATGTAAACACAGCAGGCATTTAATTTAAAGAAACACATTTAACAAGCCACCTATAGCTTTCTAGGCACAAGTGTCTGGTTAGGTTTTTATGCAGAAAGGAACACATTTAAAGAACAGGCAAGAGTAGAAAGTCTCACAAAACATCTTAAAACCTTACTTAAGGGGCTCATCGTTATCAGCACTAAAACCAAGGTCTTTACTCTCCTCCTTTACCAATCTGCAGGCTGGTGGGATAAAATGTAATTTTAATACTGATGTAACCTAGTAAACAATCCCCTTAACTTTTGGAAAGTCCCTTTGTCTCTTTCTCTCTCTCTCTCTCCCCCTCCCTCTCTCCCCTCACCACACATACACCATCTTCTCTGTATTCAAAATGTTTTCCTCTCATCCTCTTCCTGAACTATGAAAATTTATCTCCAAAGAAACAACAATCTCCCGAAGTGTGTCTCTTTCTCCGTCGACCACTGTAATGGGTTTCAGAAAGCACAAGGTGGCAGAAACACACTAGAAATGCAACTGGAATAAGCCTGGGCGTCAAGGAAACTGCAGCTCCTACCAAGGTATCTTTTACAAAAACAAGAGTTTTCCATTACAGGAACAAATATGCTCAATAAAGTTTGCGAAATGTCCGAAGAAGAAAGGGAGTTCTGTCACTAAGAGGTACAGATGTTTAATTCTTCTTCCTGTTGTCTCCATAGTTGTGATTATATTAAATCTGCAATTTTATGTCTTCCTTTTTAAACTTTACCAAGGTAAGCACCTTAAAACCGTATTTATTCATACATCTCCCTATTTCCAAAAAGAATTAAGGCATTGTCAACGTGTCCGTATTTTTGTAAACCCTTTAAAAAGATAACTTATCAGAGGGGTACCTGTGTGACTCAGTTGGTTAAGTGTCCAACTTCGGCTCAGATCATGATCTCGTGCTCATGAGGATGAGCCCCACATCGGGGTGTCTGCCGTTCGTGCAGGAGCCCACATCGGATCCTGTGTCTCCCCCTCTCTCTGTCCCTCACCCACTCATGCGTTCTCTCTCTCAAAAATAAATTAAAAATTTTTTAAAGGATAAAAAAAGATAATTTATTAGATTGTGGCTTATCTAATCTAGCCATTTTCCTGTTAGTAACAATTACTTTAAGTAAAATATTATCAGTAATGTCTCAGCCAGTAAATTTATATTTTTAAGATGCTACTTCCAAAAACAAACAAAAAAGCCAGTTTTCTGAGAGACTCAGCACTGAACAAATATAATGGTAATCACTTCTTTTTTCTAAAACAGGGAATGAAATGATGGTAACCTCTCTATCCAAACAGCATATATTTGAAGACCTCTCTAACTCCAGTAAGCAAGAACAGAATATATTATCTCCTGCACTGGCCTGCATGTAACTGGACCTTTTCTTATTTTTCAAACCTGTATCTATAGTGTATGTATAATTGTATATTTATGTATTTTATATTTATACAATATTATGTAAACAAAGTATTTTCTTAAATACTTAAGTTATTGCCGAACCAGCCAAAAGTCATTTATACTTTTAATATTTTTAATTTTTGAGAGCAAGAGAGCGTGCATGAGCGAGGGAGGGGCAGAGAGAGAGGGAGACACAGAATCCAAAGCAGGCTCCAGGCTCTGTGCTGTCCGCACAGAGCCCAACTCAGGGCTTGAACTCACAAACTGAGAGGTTATGCCCTAAGCTGAGGTTGGGACACTTAACCGACTCAGCCACCCAGGCACCCCAAGTCCTTTATACTTTTAGAAGATGGACACTAATTAGATTTGCTCCTGAAAAATTAACCAAAGCCAAAATTTATTGTTGCTTTAGAATCATTAATCTGAATGCTGAAAAGAACTATATATAATCCTTCAGTGTTGTCACCCACTATTACTCCTCTCTCTTCAGTCAAATGAAGCCTTCACCAACATCAGACAACTAAATAGGAGGTGAGGTACTTAGAACTCGGTAGCAACTGGGGAAATTCCATATGTTTCAGGACCTTAATGCATCCCTTTAATACACAGGTCAAATGGAGAAATTAGAAATCATGTGGTGACTCTTCCCCCTCTTTAAAAAAATTTTTAAAGTTTATTTTTTATTGATTTTGAGAGAGAGATAGCAAGCAGGGGAGGGGCAGAGAAAGAGGGAGACAGAGAATCTCAAGCAGGGTCTGCACTGTCAGTACAGAGCCCAATGCAGGGCTCGATCTCACAAACCGTGAGATTATGACCTCGGCTGAAACCAAGAATCAGACACTTAACTGAGCCACCCAGGTGCCCCAACTCTTCCCTCTTTTTAAAAGAAAACATAATTTTCTCTGTTAAATGAGCAAAATACTGCTTTCCATGGGAAGGAAAATTAAATTGTCAGGAACAAATGTTATTACATTCAAGAAACTCCTGAACGATAAATCCTGACCCTCTCCTTTGTAAGAACTTACGAGGCAATCACATGAAATTCTCTGTAAAGAACAATCCCATTCATGGCACACCCAGCACCAGTCAGAACTCCAAACTAAAGGGGTCTTACTCGATGACTGCACTTGCTCCTTCCCAGCCAGCTTTGAAGAAGTTTCTCATGTCATTCAAATGCTCTCAGCCCATTCACAGAAAGATTTTCTCTACCTCTGAACACCAAGGTTAAGTCTTCAGGGTCTAATACTTGCAAGGTGGAAACTGTTGAAAGGGGAACATGTCAGCTTAAAGAAATTAATTATTAGTGCAGGAACTTACTGCACTTTCTCAACAATTCTTCTCCTTAGGCCTCTTTAAGAGACTCAAGAGTCTAGATAATCTGACTATAAACTCAATGTCAAAAACTTTCTCTGCCTCCCTGATTGATTGGGGTTATCCATTTCCAGAGCCCTGGAGAAGATTAAAATGCAAGAGAACTGTATTAAGTAACACGCTGGTCTTTGGAGTATCGACATTTTAAAAGCCTAGAGATTCTGGTTTGAGAAAACTAAAAAAGTAAACACCAACTATGATGACTGGAGAACTTAATCTTCCCTTTGCTCAATCTTATACCCATATTTCTAATAAAAATAATTTAGGCTTTTGCCCTTGGAACCATTCCTTACAGAAACTGCTTACCATGATACAAGAATAGCTTCCCCTATTTTTTGTTTATTTGCTTTTCCCTATTTCTATTCTTTCCCACATAGATTAAACCAAAATAAGATTAGCCTGAATTAATTTGATTCCAATCCAAGCCACACACCCTATGTATTCCATTCCAAATCAAGTTTAATTTACTGACTTCCTTGGGTCCCAACTGAATGACCTACTGGAATTCATGAAAGAGGTCACAGAATATTATTGCAGGCCAAAAAAAGAATGTGAAAAACACAAACATGCCTGGAAACAGATTGGCCCAAAGACTTGGTTAAGATGTTTTTTTTGTGGAATTCAAACGATAAAAGATCAAGCCTTCCAACAGGAAAAGCAGCTAACATAGATCAATTTGCATTTATACATCATTCATTCATTCAGCAAATATTTATTGAGTACCTATTATACAATCAGCCCACGCTTACTCATCGACCTTACAGTAGTAGAGAAGACTTCAAGAAAACATCTGCTTTTCTAGTGTCCAGTTGTTTTTTTTAACGTTTTTTTTATTTTTGAGAGACAGAAAGACAGAGTGCAAGCCAGGGAGGGGCAGAGAGAGAAAGACAGGGAGACACAGAATCTGAAGCAGGCTCTAGGCTCTGAGCTGTCAGCACAGAGCCCAACGCAGGGCTTGAACTCACAAGCCATGAGATCATGACCTGAGCTGAGGTCGTACACTAAACTGACTGAGCCACCCAGATGCCCCTGGTCATCATTTCTGCACTGAACTGTATGTTGTGAAATCTATGAACATAAGCTTTACCTTTTTTTCTTTTAGAAAAAAAATTTTAATGTTTATTTATTTTGAGAGAGGGAAAGAGAGAGACAAGTGGATGAGGGGCAGAGAGAGGGAGAGAGAGAATCCCAAGTAGGCTTGGTGCTGTCAGCCCTGAGCCAGGCATCGGGCTCAATCTCGTGAACTGTGACATCATGACCTGAACTGACATCAAGAGTTGGATGCTTAACTGACTGAGCCACCCAGGCATTCTGTAAGCTTTACTTTTAATCTTTTATCTTTTGGTAATTTAGAAACTGAATTTAAAACCTCCCTTTTGATTATGACAGCAAATAGCGTTGGATTCTTTTAATCCAAAGGATTTTACACTTTTTTTTTAAACCTTTTGAAGTCAAGATTGAACTCTAAAGGATAAAGTCAATGTTGTTTGATAACAATATAAGAGCTAATAACATAGTAGCCTTATGTAGTTTTATACTAGTGATAAATCACTAAAACTGTTATAGCTCATGTTACAAACCTGTACAATATTTTCAACTGAGAATTCCTCTTTATGATTTAGAAGATTCCTTCTAGTTTTAAATCTTTGTTTTGCTTTAACATATCATCTTCCTCATTTGGCTTAAAAATAAAAATTAAATACATGATAACACAGACTATAGATGGATCAGACTTCCATAAATAGACCAAAAATGTGCACTTCTTGGCTAGAGCATAATATTTTGGTGAACAGAAAATCAGAAAAACTATTTTAGTTCCCATTTCAGCTAGCTAATTAACTTTGTGCATGTTTCTCAAGTTCTATGCCACAATTTTACACACTATTAAATGTGTATAAAAATTGTCCTTTAAGTTTTATAAGCAGTACAAAATCATTCTAAAGTGTTGATATAGTACCTGGTGCTACTGGTATATGAACTATGAAAAGGTAGAGGGGGGGAAAAGTCCATTTCCAGTTACATTTCTTGTAATATCTTAAAAGACAAGGTACATTTTTTGAGGTTTCTTGTTTAATATCTGGAATACTGTGTTCACATTCAGTGAATACTTTAAATTCCTTTTACTGACATCCATTTGGACCGTGAATCCAAAATAATGCAGGCATTTTCCCTATCACACTAAGACTGTTTGGTTTGCACAAGTAAGTTAGTAGCAGGATCAAAGGTCAAAATCTCGGATCAATATCCTTAGCATGCCAGGACCATTAGGCTATTCCTCTGCTAACAGAACTGTGACACCCTGTCTAATATCAACAGAATTATCTAAGCTGAGCCTTATTTTGGCCATTGGTTCCTTTCAGTTCACATACTAAATCTTTTTACCACATCTGCTTCTTTCTCTTTCTCTATTCATGCTTAACAAGCAAAGAAACAGATAAAAGGAAACCTGTAAGTACAGAGGTAAAGAATGTGAATAATCCGCAAGCCAGAAAAACCTGACTAAATGAGAATTAACTAAAAGGATTTCTTTTCCACAGTTTATAAAGTGAATTTTCTTAAATCATATGATGAGTCAAAGGATATACAGCAAGGTACAATGTGAGTGCAATTAAATTTCATTTTCATGAAAATTTTTTCATAGAATCATAAAATGGAAATGAGAAAGTGCATAGAGTGGTTTTACTAAAGAGAAAGAAGAACACCTGTCAAAACTATCACCAGGACAAAACAGTAAAAAATCATGAAAATCATTCAGAAAAGGCCATATAGTCATCCAAAGTAATTTATAAATCGGGAGGGGAAGATCTATTGAAAATATAGACACAGTCCTTACAGATTAGGAAGAAAAGAATGGAGTATATAGACAAAGCATATGTGGAAATAATAATACCAACATTTCTGCATTTACCATGTGACACACATGGATCCAGGAATTTTAAAAAAATCTTACTTAATCCTGGGGTGTCTAGGTAGCCCAGTTGGTTAGGCTTATGACTGCAGCTCAAGTCATGATCTCAGTTTGTGGGTTTGAGCCCCGCATTGGGTTCTGTGCTGACAGCTCAGAGCCTGGAGCCTGCTTTGGATTCTGTGTCTCCCTCTTTCTCTTTCTGTCCCTCCCCTGCTCACACTACTCTGTCTCTCTCAAAAATAAACATTAAAAAAATTTCTTTAAATCTTACTTCATCCTTACAAATGCTAGATCCTTAAGAAGTTTTACTAATCCTTTAAGAGAATCTCTCCTTCCTCTGTGCTTTATATACATTATGTTTACCCTTTAACCATATGTACATTTATTGAAGACAGAGACTGTCTGATTCATTTTAATAGTGCTTCGGGCATCTATCCTAGTACTCTGCCCAATACAGTTTAAATGAGTGGTTTCCAAACTTTGGGTGCATAAAAACCACCAACAGATTTGTTCAAAGGACAAATCGCCAGACCCCAGAAAACTCAAGTTGGTATATCTCAACTGGACCTAGTGATTAATTTACATAATAAACATTTATTAAGTATTTCATGTGATAGGTGTTACTAACTCCACTTATTGACCAGGAAAGCCATAGGTAAAGTACTTCCTAACAGTCACAAAACTTGTAATAAATAAAACTCAGGGTTAGGCTAAAGCAGCAACCACTGTCTCTCATGTATCCACTCATTCTTGCATTTACTTTTTCAACCAGTATTTGAAAACCTCCTAAGGGCTTTCAAAAGAAAAATGCACACAGACACCAATGTCAATTATTTCTGTACCGTTAGCAGACAGTCCTGGAAACGCTTCCCCTACCAATGTAGTCCAGAGTGGCCGGAAAGGGTGCAAGTCTAGAAGAGAAAAGGGATGTCCTAGTTTTATTTCTAGATATAGCAGCACTTCACTATTTTAGGGATAGTTTTTACTTCTTTTCAGTGAGGAATATATTTTTTAAAATCCTTTCAATCTCTTTTTCTGTGTAGTGGCTTAAAAGTTGACCACTTTTAAGATGTTAAGAAAATTCTACTCTCTCTTTAAATCTGTATTACCTTTGGTAACCCCCACCAATCTAAATTGAAGTCCCAAATATTTTTAGTTGAAAAGGGCCTAATTGCCCACCTTCATTTTTCTCATTAATCTCACTCATGGGGGAGAAAAGTTCATATTTCTGAACTTAGTTAAAATAAATTAAACTTTCTTATACTCTTAAAAATTTCATATGACAAGTAAAACACCTATGTTTAACCTGAGCAAGGTATTGTCCTACTAGAGAGATATTAATCAGATATGAAAAATCTAAGAATAGATAAGTATACAATCCAATATCTAAGGAGAAAACACACTATGTGTATAATTTCAAATTAATATATATGATATATATAATTGGACAATAAAATATCCACATTCTAGTTAGAACTCCTTTTTTAGGCCAGAAGACAAACATTACTCTCAAACTTGTGCAATTCAGAAGAAAAAATGGTTTAAATACCCCTGTGGCATTTTGCCAGTGATTAAAAAATCATCACTAGTACTAACACCTATTATTGCCATGTTCTGTTTTGCTGCCTTATAGTACACAAATCCAAATCAACAAAAAATGTTTCTTGTTATCCAGGAGCAGGTCAGTAGATAAACAACCTCTTGCTTTGATATGCTTCCTGTTCTGTTATCAGGACACACCGTCACTGGTAATCAGGTACACTGAAAAAACAAGTGGAGAGGTAGAGAAAGAAATTGACTTGTTGCCAACCTTCGTGAATTCAAGCTGATTCACTCTGTTTGTTTAGTTCCCATATCAGCTTGGTTAATGACACTGGCCTGGAATATATTTGTTCAGGAGTCCAGGCAGAGACAATTCTTAGTATGAAAACAGGCCCAACTTGAGGCTGAGGATTCAGAAAGAAGAGAGGCCTAACTGGGAAATACTTAGAGCTTCTCAAGTAAACTAATTCAAGAAGCTCTTTATTTCTAAAAGGTATTTTCTTTACCCAAGGCTTTGTTCAATGTTCCTTCAATAGCTACATTTACAGGGGATATAGATTATATTACATTTGAATCAGCACATACTGCATCATTGTTTAGGACTGAGTTCTGACTTCCTTCAATTGGACTTCTCAGGACATACAGCCACCCTAGGAAAGCAGAAATCTAAAACCAGATGGTACTTTTATTGCTTATCCAGAACTTCCTGATAACTTTTTTTTTTTCAATTCAGGAATGATAACTGTTACAATGTTCTCAACTTCTTCACTGGTATAAATCACACTGTAAGAGTTACTTCATTTTAATTCTTTTCCCATCATAGCTATGAACAGGTGTTGTATCACACATTTTAAGTGTATTATCTCCTTTATTCTTCACAATGACCCAACAGAGTTAGGCACTATTTTGTCTTTGGTGCAGACGGTGAAATTATAAAGCAACTTGTTCAAGGTCACACAGCTAAAAGTGGTGCAGCCAGAATATGGATTCAAGTAGGTCTGAACTGGAAACCAGTGCTCAAGTGGGTCTAATTTGGAAGCTGTGATTTCCAAATTAGTGTGTATACAAAGAACATCAGATGCAATCCTTAACTGTAGTACCACGATTCAGCAGACGATAAATAACAATTTCTAAATATTCCTCACTATGATGGATACCAACCCTCCCTCCCCAACTCCTTCAAAATTTGCTTCAAATGCTAGGTCCTAAATAAGTCTATCCCATTCCTTTAAGAATTTAATCTCTCACTCCTCTTTTGCTTGCGTAGATTCTATTCTTTAACCATATGTAAGCTTTTTGGGAACAGAGACAGTCTAATCCATCTGAGTATTCTTGTGGACTCCAGGTGACTCTGATGTAGGAGTAGAGGAACTATCACACTTAAAGAAATAATGCCTCACCAAACAATAGAACACTGACTTGAAATCATGCTCTAATGAGGCAAGGCCAAAATGAAAAAGTTAATTTCTGCTATCAAAAAATAAGTTTAACTTTCTAATTCTTATTTAGAAATTCATATTTTGTAATCTCTAAACTTCCCTCTAAACAAACTAATCTTAGCAGTAGTTAGACACCTCAGTTTTCAGGTACTAGAAAGGTATGATTCCACTTCTACTACAATGTGACATGACATCAGGGTAAAGAACATGTGCCTCTCAGTCTCACTTCCTCATCTGTACAGAGAATTAGCTTTTTAAAAGTTAGGCAAGGGCGCCTGGCTGTCTCAATTGGTGAAACATGTGACTCTTTATCTTGGGGTTGTAAATCTGAGCCCCATGTTGGGTACACAGATTACTTAACAAAATAAAATATTTAAAAAACATAAAGTTAGGAAGATGATACAAGCTCATTTCAAACCAAATAAGAGAACCTCCTCAAGTAGCCTGGGAAAGAGAAATAGCTCTTACCAATTTGTTATTTTTAAGAGTTTTAAAAAATCTAAGTTATAAAAGACTAATGCTACTCTTAAGTCAACCAGAGGTAAATACTCAAAACTGGATCTAATACCCCAATGTATGTCCTTCCCAAATGTTATAAATCTTTAGGCACGAATCACAGTTAATGGATAAAGTGTCCTGACCACTCAATCACAAAAAAAGGGGGGGGAGGGGGAAATGGATGATTTCACCATAGGGGGAGTGTTTCTCAAGTAACTAGACAACAAAAGCCTGTAAAGTACACTGTACTTAGTTACCCAATTCCAACACTAGGAAAAAAAGAAAACTCCAGGAATAAAGTTTTATCTAACCATGGGTGACTTTGGGAATTTTATGAGCTACAGGAATAGATATTTGAAATCCCTAAGATTTAACATATAAACTATGAATAATTACAAATGCTTCAGATGGTCAGAAGATACTAGGAAATATGGGGCCCTGACTCCCACTGAAGACTTACTAGCATTGACCACTGAAGACATGATTTAGGAGCAAAACTAAATTCATCTAACAAATTAATGAAAATATGAATGTATGCTGTAAATCCACACCTTCAATTTTTTCAAGGTTAAGGGAATATTTTCCAAACATTAGATTTATAAGCATGATTTTAGTAACACAAACTAAATAGCCCAGGACACGTACTGAGACTCAAAAATAAGTGAATTTCAATTCTCATCTTTTGTAAAGGTCCAAAGGACATTACAAGAAGCAGTCAGTCCTCAACCCTGTGTCAACTTTTTTATTGAGCAATAAAGAATAAAATTATATAGACTAGGATATTTTTCACTGCAATGTCTCTTGTACCTAGTACAAAGACTAGCATACAGTAGTATATAGTATTTTTGAACCAATGCAAGATGCAAAATGCAAGAACTTAGGCTATAATTGGTTTCCATGTTCTGAAACAAAAGAGTGGATCCTACTTTCTGGAGGAAGGTATGGGGCAGGAATTGAGAAAAGGATTTGCCAATATTATTACATGGCTCCCTAGGTGGTGGCTGACAGCAGCTGGGCTTAATTCTAAGCACTAGTAAGGACTCCTGGAGGCTGGCTCAGTCACAGGGCCACTTCACAACTGCCTCTAGCCATCATCCAACACTTTTTTTTTCATGTAAAAAAGTAAAGGAGCTTATATGAAGCAACATGTATCCTAACACGCAACTTGATGCATTTTTAAAAATGAGTTAACATACAGTGTTATATTAATTTCAAATATACATGATAGTGATTCCACAATCCTATACGTCACTCAGTGCCGAACATTAAGTGTACTCTTAATCACCCATTCCCCCATCTGGTAACCATCAGTTTGTTCTCCATAGTTAAGAATCTGTTCCTTGGTTTGTCTTTTTTTCCCTTTGTTCATTTTTTAAAAATTTTTTAATGTTTATTTAGTTTGAGAGAGAGACAGACAGAGTGCCAGCAGGGGAGGGGCAGAGAGAGAGGGAGACACAGAATCTGAAGGAGGTTCCAGGCTCTGAGCTGTCAGCACAGAGCCTGACGCAGAGCTAGAACCCACCAGCGGTGAGATCATGACCTGAGGCAGAAGTCAGATGCTCAACCGAGCCACCTAGGTGCCCCTCATTTCATTTCTTAAATTCCATGAGTGAAATCATATGGTATGTCTTTCTCTGACTTATTTCACTTATTATCCTATCTCCATCTGTGCCACTGCAAATGGCAAGGTTTCATTCTTTTATGGCCAATATTCCATTGTATATTACACACACACACACACACACACACACACACACACACACACACCCCACTTCTTCATTCATTCATCCATCAATGGACACTTGGGCTGCTTCCATATTTTGGCTATTGTAAATAATGCTGCAATAAACATAGAGGGGCATGGATCTCTCCAGATTAGCATTTCATATTCTTTGGGTAAATACTCATAAGTGGAATTACTGGATCATAGGGTAGTTCTATGTTTAACTTTTTTAGAACATCCATGCTATTTTCCACAAAGGCTGTATCAGTTTGCATTCTGTCATCCAACATTCTTACTCCTCCTCCTCCTCAGGACTGCCTCACAACCTGCTCTTAAGACTGGACAATGACTAGTACCTCTGCATAGATCCTCATTCAGAGTGACTAGAAATGGAAATGCATACTCTACTATGATCCATACTATGAGTTTGAGTCAAATTTTAATGTTGTGGGATGCAAAAACCACAATTTAGGCACTTTATTATGAATTTTAGCTTATTTAGTATATAAGCTCTTTTTAAGCCCAACTTAATGAATATCTATACATTTTTACAAAGTTGGTGGCTGCATTATAATATGAACACTATTTTAAAGTGGCTTTAACTACTCAAATGAAAATCTTGACTTCTATAACCAATCTCCTGGGATTGTCAACAAGCATGAATAAATTTAAGTTTCAAAAAAAAATATCAGGATACATTTAGGATCTGCCTATTTGCATAGGAAATGAGAAAAATAAATGAAAACAGCAAAGGAACAAGTAGATTACTGTACTTTCCCAGCAAAAGTAGAAGTTGGAATGTCTCAATGTCCATATATCGCTTTTACAGTTAAGAAGAGCTCTGACTGCCTTCTGGTTTTTGTATCATTTGATAATTTTTTTAATGTTTACTTATTTGAGAGAGAAATACAGACCATGAGCAGAGAAGGAAGAGAGAGAGAGAAACACAGAATCTGAAGCAGCCTCCAGGCTCTAAGCTGTCGCCCAGAGCCTGACATGGGGGTCGAATTCAAGAACCATGAGATCATGACCCAAGCCGAAGTCAGATGTCCAACGGACTGAGCCACCCAGGCACAACCTCATCTGATAATTTCAATGACTATCAAGACTTTCATTTTCTACAGAGAAAGGTAGCTCTTGATTCCAGATCCTAAAAGGAAATGTACAAGATCGGACTCAACACTTTATGCTGGAAAACTTCTACTAGCTACACATGATATAATTTGAATATAAAAATGATGACTGCAGTAGACTAAAACACAGTAAATCTATAAACACACTCTTACCTTTGGAGATTGTCTGGGCTGTGGCCCATTATTATTAAAATGATAAATGAAGGGAAAAACCAAAGTGATCTTACTCATATTTTAGGGAATTCAAGTAATTGATAAATGAAAATTTCTCTTTAAAGAATTCCTACTCATGTAAATAGAATGATAGGATTAGTAAACTATATGATAGAGGCGCCTGGGTGGCTCAGTCAGTTGTCTGACTTCCACTGAGCTCGTGATCTTGCAGTTCATGAGTCTGAGCCCTGCATTGGGTTCTGTGCTGACAGCTGAGAGTCTGGAGCCTACTTTGGATTCTATGTCTCCCCCTCTCTCTCTGCCCCTCCCCATCTCAAACTCTGTCTCTCTGTAGCTTCCAGAAATAAACATTAAAAATTTTTTAAAGTAATAGTAGTATCTGAATCTGTTAATCTTAACATCATTAAAAGTGAGAAAAGACACATCATAGCTCATGCGATTCAACAGAAAGTACACACCACCTATGAATTATTGTCCAAAAAGAATATAAATCAAATCAATAAAGCCTCTACATCTAATTAACAATTTACAGGAAAAAGAGGGGATAGAGGAACAAGTTAAATCGCATCATAAAGATGCAATTAGTCAAATACAGAATGTGGGAAATCCTATAGAGCAAATAATCTAATTTCTTCAATTTAGAAAACAGCATAAAAATGGAGGAATGTCTAATTTATAAGCTAAAAGAGATGAGATATACTAACCAAATACAGTGGATGACTCTCAATTGGATATTTGAATGAACTAAAAGGGCATTTTTGAGGGATCTAGGGAAATGTGAACACAAACTATTACACATGAGGGGCAGCCAGGCACAGGGGCTTTGCTAGTCGCCTACTGTGGGGTAGGTAATTTACGGACAGTCCCAGCTGCTGTGGTCTGAATCCACCGTGGTGTTTAAATGAGGCCGTTTCCTACAGCTGCTCCCACTAAAAAACGGGCACAGCAGGAATACACAGTCATCTTACCCTCCGGTAAGATGTGGGTCTACTCTTATGAACAGGCACCTGAGGTTTGAGGTGTTTGGTCTGAGGGCTTTTACCTTGCTAAAACTTTTTTTGAACTGCACTATGGATTAAGACCTCCTGCTCAGCCATCCTTCTTCCGGCTCGTCTTCATAGTAGTCAGACCTGTACCGAGGTCTTCCCAATCTCCCAATGGCTCGTCATTTTTCCTTACGTGTGTTTCCCCCCTATAAATCTCCTGCAGGCCTCCCCCTCAAGAACCTGAACTAAACAGGTAATATCAAAAAATCAGCATTAAAATTGTTGGGTGTGATAATATTGTGGTTGTTTTTCAAGTCCTTATCTAGTAGTGATAGGTAATTATAGGTGAAGTATTTATAGATAAAAGGATGATTGAAATTTAACTTTTTTTCATTTTATTTATTCTTGAGGCAGAGGGGAAGAGCAGCAGAGGGGGAGAGAGAAGCCCAAGCAGGCTCCATGCTAAATGCAGAGCTTCTGGGATCATGGCCTGAGCCAAAATCAAATGCTGGACACTCAATTGATTGAGCCACCTAAGGCACCCCTGAAATTTAACTTTAAAATTCCATAGCAAATGAAAGGGGGGGAGATAAAATAAGATTAGTAAGATGATAATTATCTTCTCAACTTTTTTGTATATGTGAAAATGTCCATAGTAAGAAATGAAAAATACCTGACTAGTGATCCTCAAAACTGGTAAGGTCATCAAAATAAGAAAAATCTAAGAAAACTGTCACAACTAAGAGGAGTATAAGAGACTTCTCTACTAAATGTAATGGGGTATTGTAGATTGGATCTTGGAACAATGAAAAGACATGATAGGAAACTAAGGAACTCTAACTCAAGTATGGATTTTAATAATAATGTATCAATATTGGTTCATTAATTGTGACAAATGCATTATACTAATTTAAGACATTAGTAAAAAGGAAAATTGGGTGTGGGATATTCAAGTACTCTCCATATTACCTTCACAGTAATTCTGTAATCTAAAATGGATCTAAAGTATTTAAAAAGCAGAAAGAAATAATTAAAAAATGATAAACTATCTGATCTAAATCAATAAATATAGACTTTAAATTTTTTCTTTACTCACTGGGATACAACACTTGATTTCTCCTCACTGATCAACTGGCTAGAAATGCTACTGATTTTCTGAGGTCACAGAGAGTAAACTTTGAAGATTCAACCTTCCCATAAGTCACTCCACAGGGTCCACACATGGAAAAAAAAATAAAGGACAAAACCAAGAAAACCAAACTATAAGTGATGAAACATACATTTATTTGTTCCAATAAAGTTTTAAAATTTGAAAAAAAATACATCATTGTTACCAAAAACGTTTAGGCAATTAACAGAGATAGAGCTTAACACAATAAAACAAAGATTTCAATACATAGACTCCTGGACTTAAGAATCCATTTGACTTCCAGAGATAACACTACTGCAGTTATGTCCAGCTGCCAATATCCATGCTGGGGCTTTTCCTGATAGTCTTCTGCGGTGTAAGCAATAATGAAACACTTCCGTTTTGTTTTGTTTTGTTTTTTACAAAAAGTAAAGTGTGAATGAATGTCCAAAAAGAAACCCCCAGATCTTTATTTAAAAATAGAAATGCACAATGCAAACTTGCAAGCTTTGACCTGCATCAGAATTACTTGAAGGGCCTCTTAAAGCATAGATTGCTGGGCCTCACCTCATTCAAGTGTTGGGAGTTTCTCTAATAGGTTTCTAAGAGAAGCCAATACTACTAGTATTGGCTTTTTGAGAACCACTGGCAAAATATTTAATAGGACAATGATTATATCATAATAGTGAATATGTCAGAACGTTAAGCACAAAGCACTGCTTTGGGACTTGGGAGCAAATTATTCTTCCCAATCTGTACCTTGCACAAGTTTTAGAGAATTGAATAAAAAAGGATTATAGTAATTAACACAATGCCTGACAAACAGAGCTACTGAATTACTAATTATTTAATGTTCATATGCTATACTACATTAGGGTTACAGTTGTGCTCAAAGTGTTAACTGAGTCACTATGCTTAGCCAAACCTCTTAAGCCTTACGCAGTATACTGATCTTAAAGGAGTTGCAAGAAACAAAGGGCACTTTTAGGCCCCCTATGACTATCAATTAGCATTTCCAAAATGTCCCTTCATTCATCTCATTACAATTTTCCCTGATTCACTTTAAAGAGTGGAGTTAATGTGACAGTTGTTGGCATAATTTTACTTTAAATTACTGATGCTGTTCATTGTCCCAAATCATCCACACATGAAACTTTCAATTTACTATGGAAAACCAATAATTTTCCAACTTTCCTTAACACTACATATTAAATAAATGCCTTCTTACCAAAAGTGATTTTCAGGTTCTTCAAAAAATGGAATTTCCTATGGCTCTGACTGATAGCTTTGGTTATACTCTTGCACTACAAGAATAATAAAATATATCAGATGCCTTTCTATTAATTTTTCTTAATAATTTGTTTCCATAAAGCTAAAATGTCCACAGATGACACCATGTATCTTTGTCTAACCACAGTAAATAGGTCACCTTTTATTTTATTTTTTTAATGTTTTATTTATTTTTGATACAGAGAGAGACAGAGCATGAGAGGGGAAGGGGCAGAGAGAGAAGGAGACACAGAACCGGAAGCAGGCTCCAGGCTCTGAGCTAGCTGTCAGCACAGAGCCTGACGCGGGGCTCGAACCCACGAACATGAGATCTGACCTGAGCCGAAGCCGGAGGCTTCACCGACTGAGCCACCAGGCGCCCCTCACATTTTAAAGAAATACAGATATTTCTCTAGATATAAACCTGTAACATAAAGACTGTGAATCTGGTGTCCCACGGTATCTCTAAACAGGTAAATCAGCTGATCATATCTGTAACTTACACTGGATAATTCTGCACATTTTAACATGAATAACACAAAATTCTTATTTTGCTTTTCTTTTACATGTGTAAAGTCAAAGTCAAATCTACCTTTATTAACTGATTCATGTTAATTTTTTTCATATTGCTCATCCTACTGATAGCAAGTAGAGAGCTTCTTCCTTTATTAAATGCATCTTTATTCAGCTACACAAGCTTTTTGAAAGTGAAGAGTAAAACTGTGAATTTTGCATTTGGTCCAGTATTAAAAGAGTGACTGCTAGCTTTCTTTTTAACCTTATGTAGTTAGACATCAAAATAAAATGAAAGGATTGTGAAGGATATTATAACCAGTCCTATCTCTCCAACATGAACGTCCAACATGATATAAATTCTTTCTAAGTTGGCTAGGAAGAAAAAGTAACCAGACACATGAGATTAGTATATGGGTAATATACAGCTACTGATAGAATTGTGTGTATGCACAGAGTGAATCTAGAAGAAAAAAATAAGGATTTGATGATGTCTAAAATAAGGGCTTCCAGATCCAATTAAGACTAAAATATCCTGCACAGTTTTTCAATAGACTTGCTAATGGAGTAGGTACTTATATAAGAATCTGAGACATTATCTAAACAGTCTGACTGAAGGATTCTTGTTCACTTGTTAGAAATGTATGACATTATTGAAAAGATTAATTTGGAGTTCTAGAAGTAAAGAAGACTAATTAGCTTGTGCAGGTGTATGAAGAATGACACATTAGCAAAAGGTTATGTAAACCATTTACTCAAAACACAAAGACCCAATTTTTACATTCCCAGACCCCTACTTATCTTTTTCAAACTATGAAGGGCCTGAAATTCTTTGAACACCATCAGATTTAGCTGTGATAAGCTCCAATTCTGAATTAAGAAACTACTCATGTAATTTTAAACCACAAAGACAATTAAAAATGTTCAATTCGACTGAACATTTGTACACCTCCTCACTTATTCAAGAAATCCCACCATTAAAGTAAACAGATCTTATCAGCACTGCATTTTGTTTTTTAAAATATGATTCCTTCTATAATAATATATACTAAAGATTTAAAAGTATCGCATCCTCTTTCAGTAAGAGGCACACAAGTTAATTAGAATATTTGCATTATCCCTTAACTTCAAAAGTAAAACTGATGATCAGAGTTTTACTGATAGTTCAGGAAGAAAAACATAATTAATCAGTGTTGAAAAATAAATGAACGTTTATTTGTTATTTTACATGCAAAGCATATTAAGAATTAATCTGTACCGTTGACTACTCATAACAAAACCTGTGCAATGGGCATTATTAAAGTTCCCCTACACAATACTAATATGGTCAATAAATTATCCAGGTGTTTTCCTCAAATGTTTAATTACCTGAATTAACTGATTTTTCACCAAAACAAAGTTTAATTTTCATATGGTTTTTGCTGATAATAGCAGCCATCTGATACTTAAACTTAATAAAAACCCTGAATAAAATAGCCAGATCTTTCAAGAAACAAGTTCACCAAAAAAAAGTAATATACATCTATTAGGTATCCAGAGAGGGATTCAAAACAAAACAGGCACATAATAAGTGTCCATCAAATGATCATCATTAACATTCTATTATTACCAAAGCAATATGTAACCTGTGTGTGGACTGCTTATTAATGTAAATATGTTAAAACAACCAATAATCAATAATGTAGAGACAATACCATTAACAGGTTGGTGAATCTGAAACATACTGAAGTCTTTCTACTTCATTATTGCTATAAATTCCTTAACAATGTTCTTTACATAAAGCATAATTACCTAAATGAAATATGGTAAGATACTTCCCAATATGCATCAGGTCTTCCACTCCACCATTAAGTACGTGCAGCAGCAAATTAAATGGTAACTATTAAATAGACCTAAAAGACAATGGCTAGATAATTAATATGAAAAAATATACTTTTGAATGAACTATTTATATCAGACCAACTAATACTAATTAAGACTGCATTTTGTGCTATTGACACATACTACATAGATTGTACACTGCTAAATGGAAGGGCTAGTCCATGTCCCTTTATTAAAAACCTCTATAATTGTAATGATATACTGAGTAAACTAATAAATACTTACTAAAAGAACAGATATGAAAATTTAATGTATTTATATTCCTGATCCATATTCCTCTCACATACATGTAATTCTTTTTAGAATGGGGATATGATTTTAACATGCAGTGAGAGTGTAGCTAAGTAAAATAACAAAAGCAATATGGGCTCAGATTTTCTTGTATAGTTTTTCAAGTCTTAATACTGAGAATGAAACAACCAACTTCTATACATTAATGAGAAATTTAACAAAAGGAGGGAAGGCACCAGATGAGCACGGCGTTTGTTGTCTATTGGTCTTACACTTTCAGTTTAGTAGGACAACAAAAGTGGCACTAGTTCTCAGACAAATAACACAAATTACAATCCTGGTTGATGGGATGTCGTTTCCTTTTGAGAGTGAGCACAGTTCCAAAGCAAAGGAAGTCAAGTTTACTGTTACATATTAGGAATGGTTCAGATACAACAGAAGAATGTTTAGCACTGACTTTAATATGTTATTTTAAAGTTCTGATTCCTGAATGCTAGTTCTTTCTCACTTAATACTGCTCCCAATGAAAAGCTGGTATTTGGTTTCTTATATTACAAAATGAAAATATATGCCTGAATCCTGTAACAGGCTATTAACAAAACCATGAACAGTTATTAAATAAGTGCCAATACTGCATGGAACTTACTAGGCACTGACTCAATATTATAAAACTATAAAAAGATAAAAGAAGACTATCACTGTACATAGGAGTATTGTCTAGAACACCAGATCAATGATCAAACCCAGTGTCTTTCCTATTTTGTATTACAGTATTAAACATATGGGTATGTCTATTATACGGACTTGTATTGTTTTCAGCAAAGTATTAGTGGACTCAAAATGTTACATCTTAGTTTCTAATTATAAAAATCCAGATTAATTGTGAAAACATAAACTGGCTTGTAACTGAGATTAAGTTTTTCACCTTAAGAATATATTGCTTTAACCACAATTAAAAAGTTACTTTAAATTAAAAAGAATACATTGCTTCATGTATTTGTCCCCAGTGTGACAATGCTAAGCCCTAGATTTAGTAAATTTCCTTAGAAACACACAAAATGCCACCCTTTTCTCCTCTAAATGCAACTGTACTGCAGTAAGATTAATGACAATTCTAGAAAAATAAAATGGAGAATACTTTGTAAGTCTTAATGCATGTCAGAAATCAGGGGGATAAGTCATGTTTATTTTAGTTAATTAACTGTTTTGAAAATAATATCATAAACACATTAAAACTTTGAATATGCTTTATTATGCCATATATTCCCAGGAAATAGAAGAAATATAATTTCTGAATGGAACTAATAATTTCACAAATACTAGCACTTTAATGACAATAGCCAAGTTTTCTAAAGTGGTGCGCATGTATTTGAATTTACCTTTTTTAAAATCTCAATTTTTTAATCTCAATGCTTTTCATAAATGTTAAAAGTAAGTAGTAGCAGATCCTATTTAATTTTTCACTATTCAGTGTAAAAATCTATGCGTGACATAAATATACATTTTAAGGACAAGAGGAAGGACTGAATGTGAATTATTTTGCCTAAGCTGTTGAACTCCTGTATTTGTACTTGGTACCATAATGTAATATGTCATTGTCGGAAAATTTCCCAATAAAATGAAGAAAAGGAAATTTTTTTAAATAGCTCAGTCTTTAAAAACATCAATAACTGGTTTAAGTTTAAAATGGGACATAAAATATTCCTTTACTTACATACAGACTAAATAGAAATTTCAATACTTTACTGAAAAATCAGCACACTAATATATTTTAAGGTGATACTGACAGCATTTTCACAATATCCAAAACTTGGATAAGAAACTAAATCATACCAATATTTCTGCCACATATCTAAGGGTAACCGAAGGCAGAGGAGTCCCCCTCACAGCCAAGACAGGAACTGAGCCTGGCATACATGTGGGCAGCAGGTCACTGTTCCCAGGCTGGATAATGTTCTCCAAAAATGATGTCCCTATGCAAGAATTCTGCAACTGTATCAAGTTTGGTAATCTGACATTGACCTTTTTTGGTAAGTATATATAGACCTATGAAAACTTCCCCAGGAGCCAGATAAATTATTAAATAAACTAAAAGGGAACAAAATGCTAGTAGCTAACATATGTTAATTCTAGGGTCTCAGTGGAAGATATAGGGTATGGACAGCAGCTATTTCCAAACCTAGGTTATGACCAGAATCACCAAATGATGAGCTTTAAAAATTCTGTCCAGGCTCTCAACCTAAATCTAGCTAGAAATTACAGCCAGAGAATTCTTTGTGATCAATGCAAGTGATCCTGATGATTCGCCACGGTTGAAACTTCTGAAGTGAGAAGCCAATCTAGGTAGCCACAAGGAGTTTTAAAATTCAAAATTACTCTACATTTTGTCCAACTGTTTCACTTCCCTATTTTTCTAATAGTCAATAATGAAAAAACTTGGCAAGTGAAGAAAATGAGTCAGCAGGGTACCCAGAATGAATTTTACTATGTTTAACTGGACAAAAGGGTATCTGTATACTATTCACAATTCAACTATTAGACAGACATTTCTTAATATATTTTAAAAGAGAGGGTTTCCTTACTCAACATGAAAATATAATATAAAACAACTCTAAATATTAATATTACTTAATACAAAATTTGTATAATTCTCCAAAATTTTTAAAAATCTAATTTTGGGAAAAATTTAAAAATCCCTTAATTAGGGAAAATTCCCCTTATCAGGGGAGTAATTCTTTCACATGAGAACACTATAACACAATGTTATTCTCCAAGTCAGAAATAAAGAAAGCATTTTGGTACTGTTTTTGTTTATGTACTGTTTTGTAAATGTAAGTGTAAATGTTTTTGTGGCTAAATATTGGCTTATTATTTAATGCAAATGATAATTTAAAATACATATTCTTTTTTATACATTGCAATTGTACACACTCTCCAGGACTAATGAATGAATGAACAACTTTTTAAATATCTCATGTTCACTTATAAACCTTGGAACAATAAAAAAGGAAGACCTGCCCAAGAAGTTTTACAATGAGATTACAATCGTGTGTTTCCCAGAAGTGATTAAAATTTTTTTTCAGTATTCAGATACAAAACTGTATATTTTAATTTACTGTAGCACAATTCAAGTATTTGCTCACATTTTCTCTTTAGCCAACTAGTCATGATATTGTGACTTTTTATAATAGCTTTCCTTTTTAAAGATGACTGTTATACAAAATGGTATGACACTGTTAACTCTAAGAGAATATTGAAAGAACAAATGACAATAAACAAAGCGTTTATGAGTAAATCAACAACACACAAAAGTTTGCACACACCAGTAATAAGGCATTTGCGGGTAACTCCCCAAAAGTATTTGAATTCATGTAAACAAAGACTATGGATATTCCTTTGGGGAGAAAACACGCTACCATAGATAAAATATATTCAAATGGTTGTGACTTTAAACCATTTATTATTTGAATACCACACAAAACCAAAAGAGGCATAACCTACCATTTTATTAACTGAAAGATGTTACTTAATTGTGAAATTGAGGGTGGATACTTTTATGAAATAATGAAAAAAAGTATTTTGAAAATAAACATCCACTGTTTTCTAGAAATAAATATACATACTTAATCTATTGCAGCACAGGAATATTATCCTAGCATTAACCATAACATTCAATCAGTAGTTTTAAAATATTTTTTCCACACTGGGACTTGAATCTTCTACCTTGTTAGCTGACCAACAACTTTCAAAAGAGTTTTATTTTCTTGCTTTAGTTGTTCATTTTCATCTTCTATGTCATCTAGGTCCTTAAGGAAATAAGAAAATAATATATGAGTTTTCAAAATACTTAAAAATATTCTAAAGGTGATTAAAAAAACACTTAAGAAAATTCACACAAGCATTTAATTAATAAGAGTAAGTTCTGAAAACTTTAGATAGAATATGTTCCACCTAACAGCAGGACCCACTACTCAACTCTTTCTTTTTATTATCATGATAACGTAGATTATCTCTTGCCAGATTTTTCAGTTTTTCAAGAGAAATCAAAACCCAGAATTCTTTACCTGTGAATCTTCCAAGCTTTAATCATTATAAATAGCTTAATTTTTTAGTTAAAAACATATCTCCTCTTCCCCCAAATTGAGGGCTTACAAAATACATGTGTGGGAAATATAAGGTTTAGGGCCTCAAACTGCAGCCTGAGTCAAATGAGGCAGCAAAAAGACTGACGTACAAGTTCTGAATGTACTCCTCCCACCTTATACAATCTTTTACAAGGATGCTTCTTGTGGGGTGGGAATGTGGGGGAAGCAACAGAACGGAGGCATACAAAAAAGGAGCTTTGGAGCATATACAGTTGATCTGATTCAATTAATGTTAGGCTTCTCTATATTTTATTAGAGGAAAAGGTTTTAGAGGCTACAAAAAAATAAAAGCCACTAAACTAATCATCCTCATGTTTTAAAGTTATATGATTCCAGTTCTACATTCCCTATATTAGTCCTAGTGCCAGGTATATAACACTTTGGTATATATGAAGATAATCCACTCTAAGTTTTAATTAGAAGTAACTTTTTCAAGGCATAATGATTACTTACTGATGGTCGTAAAGGCACATATTTTTAGATTTGTCCGTGTAATTAGAAAATCTAAAACTTGGAGCCATCCATTTAAATTGTGAGTGTGCTAGTAGATAGCAGCATTCTGATAAATCCAGTATACTGCTTTGCAACAATTAGATAAATGTGCAAAAACAGAATCTGTATTACTTACAAACTAAATGAATGATACTGGGAAACATATCTGTTGAAAACAACAGTAAATATTCAGGATTCATAAAATCACTACAACTGAAACCTGCTTAAGATTTAGAATTAAATAATAAAATACACTGTTACTAGATTATAAACTCTGTAAAAGCAGGTGTTTTAATTATTCTTTTTAATAGACACAGTGCCTAAGACAATGCTAATATATCACAGACATGAAAAATCTTTTCAGATTTTATTAAATCACATTCCAAAATCAAGAGGAAAGCCTATGTTCTAAACCAAGACGAAAGGCTGTCTCCAAGAATGGAAGCGCTTACTTAGAATGAGGACTATGAGATACATGCTGTCAAATACTGTCTCCGCTGGTTACTAGGTGATTACTACATCTGACCTAGAGCAAGTTAAACTCCGAGTTTCTCAGTGTTCGCATCTATCTATCACCTGTAGTTAATGCCTTAGAGTTTTATTAGAATGGGTCTTGTGCATAATGAAGCCTCTCTATTTTCTCTTCTTTCACTGTTAAAAGTTAAGGTTGATTAGGAATCTATTCCTTTTTGCCCTGAAGCGAACTTATTTCTTCATCTTACCTTAAAGCCTTTTTAAAATGCAAAACTATGGAATCTCTTCTCGTCACCATTACCTAAGTATGGCCTAGCACTAATACCTGCTTCTTAAGCAAAAAGTAAATTCGAGGGCTGAAAACAAGAAAAAGCAACAAACAGTACTAATTGAGACCTTGAGGTAATAACACTAAACCTAAATTAGAGATGCCTAAATATAACTGGAGGGAAAGGGTGGTGAAAATACAGACACCTGGAGTTCTTATGGCAAGGAAGTAGCAAGTTTAATTCTTCACTGAGGCAACTCTGTGCCAACACCTTTTGATGTGTGGTGGTGACCAAGCTGCCTCTCACCTCCAGACTCTAACAGAACACTGAACAAATCCATTCATCAGTCCATCCCCAAAAGAACAGTATTAACTGAATACAACTGATAATTTGCCGGGGGAAATCATTTTATAGAATGAAATGATAGTTCTTATTACCACAAATTACCATTTCATTAACAAGATGATGGTAAATGATCTTTTCATATATATGCATTTTCACCCAATCGCCAGGAAAAATAAAAATCATAAAACTGAAACGCATGAATACTTACTCTATTTAACAAATCAATTTCTTCCTTGAGTTTTCCGATCATTTCCTCTTTATCTTGCATTAGTCTCATAAGTCTTAAGTTTTCTTGCCTTTCTCTTACTACTTCCTGGTAGATATAATTACAAAGCATTAATTGGGAAGTTTACTGGCTGTTTTTAACCTTATAGGACATCTATCTGCCAAGTTTGGTGAAGTGCTTTAGATACATGAAGATTTCCAATGCATTTCTTAAGTCACTTGCTAAGGGATGGAATAATCCACCCAGGAAAAATTCAAAGAATGAAAGGAATACAGGAGTTGTCTATTTCTGATTAAATCTCTATTTACACAATCTTTAACACATACTAATAATCCAATGATTTACCCTCTTTAATTTATCACCACCCTTAGTAATGAAATATCTTAATATTTCTTAATGGATAATATCCTGTTTGAGGAAATTCAAACTTTTTATTCAAGACACAGGGGTTTTAAATTTTTTTTATTATTTTATTTCTGAGAGAGAGAAAGAGAGAGAGAGAACGAGCAAGCGAGCACGCGCGCGAGAGTATGAACTGGAGAGGAACAAAAAGAGAGGGAGGCAGAATCCAAAGCAGGCTCCAGGCTCTGAACCAGCAGCACAGAGCCGGATGTGGGGCGCAAACTCCCGAACTACGAGATCATGACCTGAGCTGAGGTCATGACACTAAAACCAAATGAGCTACTTAGGCGCCCCAAAAGTACAAAGTTTAAGAAAAGGAGATGGTTTTATGGAAAACTCTAAACAGCTCTGCCAATTAATGAATAAAATAAAGGACCTGAAATAGATGACTGGTTTTTAATTCCTTTTTCTTTAAACAATGTAACACTTTTTTCAAAGAAATATTTAGAATCCAGGTCCTTGGGCTGGGTTGACTTCTTTGGGGGCAAAATGAAAGCAGAACTGAAAAACTGAGAATTTAACTTCTTTCTTACCCTTGGAAAAAGTAGCCACCGGCCTCATTAATCAGCTGCTGCCAAAATACTAGCAACTATATCCAAACTCCTGTGGAACTTTAAAAGCCTTTCTAAAGAAATCCTTAAACCTATTAGACTAGATGTTCCTTAAAGTTTTTATTTATTATTATTTTTAATGTTTATTTATTTATTTATTTATGAGACAGAGTGTAAGTGGGGGAAGAGCAGAGGGAGAGGGAGACACAGAATCCAAAGCAGGCTCCAAGCTCTGAGCTGTCCACACAGAACCCAATGTAGGGCTTGAACCCCAGAACCATGAGATCATGACCTGGGCCAAAGTGGGACGTTTAACTGACTGAGCCGCCCAGGCATCTCTTGAAGTTTTTCATTTAAACCCACAAAAACTGGTATCAACGCTGAGATGTGAATTATAAACAATCATAATGCTATAAAAATTTTTTTCATTAAATTTCTACTTAAAATAATCTTCATATCACAGAGAATAATTTCAATTCAGCAAAACAAATTTTCAACAATCAGAAAGTAATTCAGCACCATCATCAATTTTATGGATTAAATGTCTACAGAAAAAAAAACCTGAGCTCGTGTGGTTAATAAATTTATACCAATATTCATCTGACTTGTTTTAAAGGTACTCCTAAACAGGTTTATTCTGACAATTATTTCAAACACCAAAGATGGCTCTAGGCTTTAACCAAAACCCAGAAGAAAGTCTACAAATAATAAACTGCACAGATAATATAATAAACACACAGTAGTATATATTGCCAGCATAGACTTTTATAACCATTTTGAAGACCAAGACTGTCTTTAATATATTAAAGATAACCTTTGGCAGAATGGAAGTATCAATTAAGTATTAAGTAAGGCAAAACTTGGCTCCATTTCTGGAAGTTTTAACACCAACAGCAACAAATAGGAAAGTATTAAGGGAATCAGAAAATGCCTAACCACTAATGCATCTGGAAAATATATACTTATGACAGTGATTCAATGCTGCTACTTAACTATATATGGTAATACCAATTAACATTAATGATATCTTCCACCAGTGCCTCTCATTCTTTTTCCCTTTGTTGGCACTCTGTCTCATATAAATTTCAAATTATTTTCTCAGCTATGAAAGTAAAACAAAGAATCTCAAGGGCATATTACTTTTATCAATCTTAAATAATTTGTAATTCATACCTTTTCAAGATCTTCAATTTTCTTTTCCAACATGCTACTTGAGACCAAATTACCTGAAGTACCTGCATCCCTATTATATCTGCTGAACCCACTTCTCTCTGTTCGAGGATATCTAGTTGAGACATCTTCTTCAGAGGCAATAGTTGTGCTATGGAAATAAAAAGATGTATTTTATAAAAGAACCTAACGGTAAGAATGCCAAAATATATTTTCTATTCACCATAAATAATTACCATTCCCCAAGAATACATGGTCATAGGAGCCAATTCATTTATAACTAATGAAGTTAACTGTTATTCCAACACAATGAAAAAATTAAAAAAAAAAAAAAAAGCAGCTAATTCTTTTGACCATTATCTACTGAGTAGCTGCTAAGTACCAGACACTGTTCTGGGTACTGAAGATGTTAACAACAAACAAAGACAAGGCCTCTGCCTTTCAGAGAGCTTTCAGTTTAACAGGGAACATAGCCAATTATAATAAAGCAAGATGACCATCACAGTAAGTGTGATGTTACTAGAACAATGACAGGGGACTTAGTGAAGACTATCTGTGATAAAAACAAAACAAAACAAAACAAAAAACAAAAAACACTTTGTTTTCACTTAAAAAAAAAAATTCCAATCCATTCTGGACCAATATTTTCGTAAAACCAAATAAAAATGAACTAGTGGAAAAATAAAAGTAAAAAAGGGTCATAGAAAATACAAGTTCAATGTTTTATTAGCCACACCCATGAAATTATATTTCAATAATATATTTAGAATGAACAGAAAAAAGAATCACAAAAAATTGTCTTTTCATTGCAAGTATGCATATAGGAAATCACAGAAAAGTTAATCACACGAATAACTTTCATCATTGCATTATTCTAAATTAACGCAAAATGATGCGCGAAATAGCAATTCTTCATATTAAATATGAATTCACAGTCTCTGAACTAATAGCATACATGCTAATATTTAAAGTTTTTAATGCAATGTGAGGTTGCCTGTTTTTTGTATTAGTTATCTATTACCGCATTAAAAATTATACTAAAATCTAATGGCTTAAAACAACACACATTTAACTATCTCACAATTTCTGTTGGTCAGGAATCTGGAAGCAGTTTAGCTGGGTGATTCTGTTTCAAGGTCTTTTATGAGGGTTTGGTCAGGGCTATCTATAGTCAGCTGAAGGTTTGACTGGGCTAGAGAATTTGTCCTTACACTCACATGGATGATGGCAAAAGGCCAGTTTCCTATTGGTTGTTGACCAAAAGCCTCAGTTCCTCAGTATGTAGGCCTCTCCCTCCACTGGGCAGCTCACCACATGGCAGCTGGCCTCCAGAGAGAAAGGAACACATCAACCAAGACAGACACTGCAATATCTGCTATGACCTAATCTTACAAGTGACAAACTATCACATCAACCCCTCTACTGCAGTGTGGAAGGGGGTTATAAAGATGTAAATACCAGGAGGTAGGGCATCCTGCGAGTTCTCTCAGAAGTTGGCTACCACATTGTTAGTTGACCTATTCTAGCTTAAATTGATCACAATGCTACCCACAAGAGACAAGATATATCTAAACTACTTCTGTGTTTTAATAGCACTCATAACAAGAAACCTGGTTTCATAGATGTATGTTACAAGAACAGAAAATATTTTAAAGCAATTTCAGCTCAAGATATTAATTTTTAACTTTTACCCCAAATCCAGGAAATGATGCTTTTTAAAACTGTGTTTAATCCTTAATTGATAGCCACTACCAGTAATTTGTCCATCAAAATTATAGTTAAATCTGGGGCACCAGGGTGGCTCAAATGGTTTAACATCTTCAATTCAGGTCTTCAATTCAGGTCATGATCTCCCAGCTCATGAGTTCGAGCCCCACATCAGGCTCTATGCTGACAGCTCAGACCTGGAGCCTGCTTCAGATTCTGTGTCTCCCTATCTCTCTGCCCCTCCCCCATTCATGCTCTGTCTCTTTCAAAAATAAACAAACCTTTTTAAAAACTTAAAAAAATATTATAGTTAAATCTGAAATAGCTTTTGATGATAAAAATGGATTCCTGATCTATTAATTTCCTATCTATGGGTTTTCTTTTTCTAAAAAACAAAATTCAAAGTGTGTCTTACCAAATTTGTAAGGTATTTGTCTTTAACATTTTACAAAATGTGCCCTACAGAAGTCACCAACTACTTTACTGATAATTGTTACTATACTGTAAAACCCATCATAAGAATTTGTGAAAACTTTACTCCAAAATTTCTAACTTTCATTTTTGTCCTTTGATATTACAGAACATTAAAAACATCTGACACATTTCCCTTGCATGGAAGGCTAAGATCATTTTTAAAAAATAATGCTATTAGGCAACTAAGTCTAATTCACATATTTAAAACACTAGGGACCAAAATGGTTGCTTATCTTGCAAAAACATGAAGCATTCATCCCAAAGCTCAAGAACTTATGTCTGAAAATTTCCCTTTGAAAATTATTATATACCTTAGCATACATAACAGTTGACTAGCTCAGCTTCCAAACTATCATTTTTTTCCAATCTCAAAAATTACAATTCACACTTTTAGTAAACTACTATTAATTTAACCAATGTAGCACATACACTGTTTTTCATTGTGGCACTGGTTTTCATTGTGACACGAGTTCCAGCATGTTTTTCTTGTCACCATATATCTATAATCAGAACCTACTCCTTCCTACAAAAGCAAAGCAAAACTCCAAACCATATTTGTTGATCTGTTAACCCTCCAAAGTTTTACATAATTCAGAGTAAGTTGTGTTTGTCAGCAAGGAAAAATAAATTCTGCCTTCATATCACTGTCATATTAACAAAATCAATGGGTCCTCCAATTGTAACAAAAATTACTTTGCTATTCTTACCTAAGAGTTGGTCTTCTTTATCACTAAACTGTTCCTAAATATATCAAGCTATGGTGTTGTCAGAAAGTATTACATAAACAACCTTCCTTGCTACGTTTTTACACATCTCCAAGCCAACCCCCTTGTCTTGTCATTTGTCTGTAGTTTTTTTTTTTTAATGTTAGTAACATGAAATGAAACTTTAAAAGAAACAAACAAAGCCCAATGATTACATAATAAATCCTGAAGATCTGCTTCTGTCCATTTCTTAACTGTAATAATGCATTTCTTTCAAAAAATGCATTTGTGGTTGTGAATGTATTTATGTAAGGCATATAAACACCACTTAAATTTTGATGGTATTAAGGGTATAGCAGCCAGCACATGACTGTAAATAACCCACTATGGTTTTAGCACTTCCCCATCAATTACGGCTAAAAATTGAACTCAGTACAGGCATTCCTCAAAGATACTTTGGGTTCAGTTCCAGACCACAGCAATGAAGCAAGTATCACAATAAAGAGAGTCAAATGAATCTTTTGGTTTCCTAGTGTATATAAAGTTGTATTTACACCATAATGTAGCCTATTAAATATACAATAACATTGTTTAAAAAAATGTTCATACTTAAACTTAGAAATATTTTTAAAATGCTAACCATCATCTGAACTTTTAACTGAGTCATACTCTTTTTGCTAGTCGGGGGTCCTACCTCAGTGCTGATGGCTGCTGACTGATCAGGGTGGTGGCTGCTAAAGGCTGGGGTGGTTGTGGCAATTTATCAAAATAAGGCAACAGTGAAGTTGGCTGCATTGATGGGACTCTTCCCCTCACGAACAATTGCTCTGTAGCATGCAATGCTGTTTAATAGCATTTTACCCACAGCAGAATTTCTTTCAAAATTGGGAGTCTAAGCTCTCAAACCCTGCCAACGCTTTAGCAACTAAGTTTATGTATTATCTAAATCCTTTGTTGTCCTTTCAACAGTCTTCATAGTATCTTCACCAGGAGTGAAGATGTAAAAACCAGCTCAAGAAACCATTCTTCTCTGCTCATCCATAAGAAGCAACTCCTCAGCCAGTAAAGTTCTATCATGAGATTTCAACAACTCAGTCACATCTTCAGGCTTCATTTCTAATTCTAGTTCTCTTGTTATTTCTACCACATCTGCAGTTACTTCCTCCACTGGTCTTGAACCTTCAAATTGTAAAAAGAAGAAAAAAAAACCCCAAAAAACAGAGTAACTACAAAGTCCTATAAGCAAAATGTGATAAAACAAGGTATGCCTGTGTAGGAGAACTAATGCTTCCCAATAAAACTAGCACAAACTCTTTTGGTCTGTAACTCTTTGAAATTACTTCCATATCATCATTTGGTTTACTACTAGTGCCACATTCAGAAAAGGTGTATCTTTTCTTATTAAAGAAAAAAAAAAAGCCTAGTACCGAGATTTAGATACTAATAAAAGCAGAAATTGAAAAGAATTAAAACCATTTTATTATTTACTTTTATTATATATTTACTTTTTAATGATTAAATTTAATGAAAAAAATTTAAAGTGACTAAATTCTTGGTGTTTTCTTCAGTTCTTACATATTTTGGATTGATTACAAATGACTAACATAAAAATAACATACATACAGCAAAATATACATTCTCAAGTTCACACGGTACATTTCACCCTGACTGACCATATTCTCAACCATAAAACACCTTCACAAATTTAAAAGAACAGAAATCCTACAATGTCTGCTCTCAGAACACAACAGAACTAAACCTGAAACTAGCAACAGAGAAATAACTGGAAAACTGTAAAATGTGTAGAGATTAATTAACAGACTTTTAAATAACACAAGAGTCAAAGCAGAAATCTTATGAGAAATTTTTAAAGGTTCTGAACTAAACAAAAGTGAACCCACAACTTAAAATTTGTGAGATACAATGTAAGTGCTTATACGGAAATTTATAGCACTGAATGCATATATTAGAAAAGAAAGAAAACCTAAAATCAAAACTTTAAGTTTCTACCTTAATAACTAGAAAAGGGAGAGCAAACTAAACCCAGAGTAGGCAGAAGAAATGAAATAAGAATGAAGACAGAAATCAATGAAACTGAAAACAGGAAACCAATACAGAAAATCAATGAAACCAAAAATGATTTCTCTGAAAAGATCAATAAATTCAATAGGCTTCTAGCGAAGCTAAGAAGAGAGGACACAGGTTATTAATAACAGAGATGAAAAAGGAGACATCACTATGGAGCCCATGGACATTAATAGGATAAAAAAGGAATCCTGCGAACAACTCTACCCACAAATTTGATAACCTAGGTGAAATGGGCCAATTCCTTAAAAGATACAATCTATCAAAACTCACAAAAGAAGAAACATACAATGTGAATAGGCCTATATCTCTTAAGGAAATTGAAACAATAATTAATAACTTTCCAAAACAGAAAGCACCAGGCGCCAGACAGGTTCACCAGTTAATCCTACACCAAACATTTAAGAAAGAATTATACCAATTCTCTCAAATCTCTTCCAGAAGACAGAAGCAGAAGGAACTCATTCTGTAAGGCCAGCATTACCTAAATACCAAAACCAGATGAAGACATCACAAGAAAACTATAGACTAGTATCTCTCATGAACATACAGATGCAAAAACCCTCAACAAAATATCTATAAATAAAATTTAACACTCAAAAATTATATTAAGTGAAATTTATCCCAGGTATTCAAGGCTGGCTCAACATTCAAAAATCAGTTAATTTAACTGACAGCTTTCCTCTAAGGTCAGGAGGAAAACAGGATATCTACTCTCACCACTTTTATTCAACATAATACTGGCGATTTTAGCCACAGCAATCAGAGAACATAAATAAAACTCATCCAAATTGATAAGTAAAAGTCTCCTTATTTGCAGATAATTATATAGAGAAAACTCTAAAGAACCCATCAAAAAAACCTCCAGAACTGATAAATGACTTCAGTAAAGTCACAGAATACAAAAATAAATGGACAGAAATCTGTTGCATTCCTATACACTAGTAATGAAGCAGCAGAAAGTGAAATTAAGACAATCCCATTTACAACTACACCAAAAATAATAAAACATCTAGGAACAAACTTAACCAAAGAGGTAAAAGATTTGTACTCTGAAAACTACAGAACGTCAAGGTGACACAAAAGAAAGACATTCCATGCTTATGGATTGGAAGAACATTGTTAAAATATCTTTACTACTCAAAGCAATCTTCACACTTAATATAATCCTTATCAAAATACCAACAGCATCTTTCACAGAAAAGAATTCTAAAATTTGTATGGAACCAAAAAATTCCTCAAGTAGTCCAAGAAATCTTGAAAAAGAAAAACTAAACTGAAGGTATCACAATTCCAGATCTTGAATTATATTACAAAGTGGTGGTAATTAAGACAGTATGGTACTAGCATAAAAAAAAAAAAAGCATAGACTAATGGAATAGAACAGAAAACCCAGAAATAAACCCACAATTATATGGTCAATTAAGCTTTGACAAGGAGGAACGAACATACAATGGGAAAAAGACAGTCTCTTCAACAAATGGCAATGGGAAACTGGACAGCCACATGCAAAAGAATGAAGCTAGACCACTTTCTTTCACCATATGCAAGAATAAACTCAAAATGGATTAAACACCTAAATGTGAGACCTGAAACCATAAAAAAAACCCTGAAGAGAGCACAGGCTGTAATCTCTCAGACATCAGCCACAGCAACATTTTTCTACATATATCTCTTAAGGCAAAGCAAATAAAAGCAAAAATCAACTATTGGGACTACATCAAATTAAAAGCCTCTGTATGGTGAGGGAAACAACAAAACTAAAAAAACAATCTACTGAGAAAAGATATCTGCAAATTATTTATCAGATAAATGGTTATTATCCAAAATACATAAAATATATTTATATAAATATATAAAGAACTGATACAACTCAATACCCCCAAAACAATCAATTAAAAATGGGAAGAAGACATGAACAGACATTTCTCCAAAGAAGACATAGAGACGGCCAACAGACACATAAAAAATGGTCAACATCACTCATCATCAGAGAAATGCAAATAAAAACTATAATGAAATATCACCTCAAACCTTTCACAATGACTAAAATCAACAATGCAAGAAACTACAAGTGTTGACAAGGATGTAGATAAACAGAAACTTTTTTGCACTATTGGTGGGAATGCAAACTGGTACAGCCACGATAGAAAATGGAATGGAGGTTCCTCAAAGAATTAAAAATAGAACTACCCAATGACCCAGGAATCAAACTACTGGCTATTAACTCCAAAAATATGAAAACACTAATTCAAAGGGATACATACACCCCTATTTTTATTGCAGCCTTATTTACAAAAGCCAAGATATGGAAGCCTATCAGATGTCTATCAATTGATGGAAGTCAGTCAGAGAAAGACAAACCATATGATCTCACTCACATATGGAATTTAAGAAACAAAACAAATAAGCAAAGGGAGAGGGAGAGAAAGAGACAGACTCTTAACTACAGAGAATTGATGGTTACCAGAGGGGAGATGGGTAAGGAGATGGGTGAAATAGGGGATTGAGGCAAGGGTTGGGAATGGGGAGGGGGGCATATCTGGGTGGCTCAGTCGGTTAAGGATCCAACTTCAGCTCAGGTCATGATCTCACAGTTTGCATGTTTGAACCCAGCATCAGGCTCTATGCTGACATGATTCCTTCAAATTCTTTGTTTCCCCCTCTCTTTGCCTCTCCCTACCCACACACTCTCTCTCTTCTGAAAATAAATATTACAAAAACTTTTTAAGAAATAGGGGATGGGAATTAAAGAGTACGCTTATGATGAAAAATAAATAAAATGATAAAACAAAAACCAATAAATGTAATCCATCACATCAAGGCTGACAAAGAGAAATCAAATGATCATACCAATAGATATAGAAAAAGCAGATGACAAAATCCAATACTTAGTCATGAAAAAAAAAAAACTCTTGACAAATAAAGCACACAACAGAATTTCCTCAACTTGATAAAGGAGACCTACAAAAACCTACCATCATACTAAATGGTGAGACATTTGAAGCTGCCCTGATAAGACCAGGAACAAGGCCAGAATATCTCTCACCACTTCTCTTTTTTAAATTTATTTATTCTTTCAGAGAGAGAGATAACAAAAGCAGTGGAGGGGTAAGGCTAGAGGAGTACAGAGAATCCAAAGTAGGTTCCATGCTGACAACAGAGAGCCAGATGTGGGGCCAAGGTTGGACACTTAACTGACTGAGCCACCCAGGCACCCCTCACGACCCCTTTTAAACATCCTGGAGGAAGTCCTAGTTAGTGCAACAAAACAAGAAAAGGAAATAAAAGATATACAGATTGGGAATACAAAAATAAAGCTGCATTTGTTCACAGATGACATAACTGTTTATGTAGAAGATCCAAGAGAATCAACAAAAAAATTCATGGAACTAACAAACAACTATAGAAGGGTTGTAGGATACAAGTTTAATACACAAAAGTCAACCCATCACTTTCCTATACACTAGCACTAAACAAGTGGAATTTGAATAAAACATAATATATTTACATTAGCTCCACTCAAAATGAAATACTTAGGCATAAATCTAGTAAGAAAGTTCTACATCTATAGGAGGGAAACCATAAAACTCTAAATGAAAGAGATCAAAGAAAAACTAAATAAATGGAGAAATATTCTTAGCTAATGAACAAGAAAATTCAGTATTGGCCCAGTGTCAATTCTTCCCAACTTGATCTATGGTCAATGCAAGCCCAAACAAAAACCCAGCAAGCTATTTTGTACTGACAAACTAATTCTAAAGTTTACACAGGGAGGCAAAACATCCAGAAAAGCTACCACAATATTGAAAAACAAAGCTGGGAGACTGGTTATACCCAACTTCAGTACTTAACTATTAAGCTAGAGTAACCAAGGCAGCGTGGTACTATGGAAAGAATAAACAAATAGAGCAATGGAAGAGAAAGGAAGCCTAAAAATAAACTCATAGAAATAACCATGAGAGAGACTCTTGAATACTGAGATCAAACTGAGGACTGATGGGGGTGGGGAGAGGGGAAGGGGGGTGATGGGTATGGAGGAGGGCACCTGTTGGGATGAGCACTGGGTGTTATATGGAAACCCACCTGACAATATACTATAATAAAAAAAATTAAATATACTCAACTATATGATCCATCAATCATGCTCCTTGGTATTAACCTGAAGAAACTGAAAACTTAGGTCTACACAAAAATCTGCACAGGGATGTTTATAGCAACTTTATTCATAATTCCCCAAATTTAGAAGCAATCACAATATCCTTTCATAGGTGAATGGACAGATAAACTGTGGTACATCCAGACAATAATATATTACTTACTACTAAGAAGAACCTTAAATGCATATTAGTAGGTGAAAGAAGCCAATATGAAACGACTATATAATGTATGATTTTAATTATATGACACTATGGAAAAGGTAAAACTGTGTTTTAAGTAAAAGATCAGTAGTTTATAGTGGTTATAGGAGGAGATTTAAAAGGGGGAAAGATAAACAGGTGGAGTACAGAGGCTTTTCAGAGCAGTGAAAATACTCTGTATTATACCATAATTTTGAATACATGTAATACATTTGTCCAAACCTACAAAATGTATAACACTAAGAGTGAACCATAATGAAAACTATGCATTTTGGGTGATTATGGTGCAATATGGAAGTTTATCAACTTTAACAACCATGTTTCTCTGTTAGGGAATAGAAAATGGAGGAAGCTATGAGTGAGAGGAAGCAGGGGATATATTGGAAATCTCTACACCTTACTGTTAGTTTTGCTGTTAATCTTAAAGAGCTCTAAAAAATTTGAATTAAAAAAAAAATCACACAAGCACCATGGCACTTGAACTAATCAATCAATATCCTATTCAGGAAGGAGCTAATCATGTACTTGGATGTGATGATGATAATATCAAAATGCAATTCAAGCTTCTAAGTGTTTACTCTCAAGTTCTGATCTTATCTTGTCATAGGTTGATAAAAAACAGTTCAAGGACCATACTTTGAATAGCACTATGTATGCTAGAGAATGTTTAAATTCAGACTCAAAAGAGGAATAAGAATGTGCAAATATCTACAAAGTGTATGTGGCCCATTTAAGAAACAGGAAAGTCCAATATAGCTAAGGCATGAAATGTAAATATAGGCATGATAAGATATGATGCTAGAAAAGAAGGCAGGAAACCTGAAAGCTATTTTATGGAAGAATTTGAACTAATGGCCTCTAAACTTCATTCATCACATAACTATATCGGTATATGTGTTTATTTACTTTTTTTATAATGACTTTTAATATAATCATATTATATAAAATAATATAATACATATATACATTATATAAATATGTAACATACATGTTATATATGTAAATTAATATGACTCACAATACACTCATACTATTCAACTATCTGTACAACAAAAAGTAGAACATAAAGGGATGAAAAGAATTTAAAATTTGTTTAATTTATGATATAAAATTTTGTTTTCCCAAAAACTCACTGTAACATTTTTAATGAAAGTACAGATGAATATGCTTCATTATTTCTTAGGATCTTATTTTAACATTTTGTAATACAGAGATTCAAAGAGCTAGATCTAAGATCAGTTTGCATATTTGATCTTAAATGGCTATCATAACAGAAAAGAGATAACTTAAAATACGAATTTAAATTTTTAAAACCTTTCACTTAAAACCCCAAATAAGCAGATAAGAACAGATCTGATTTTGTAGATTTTACCAGCTGGACAATCACGTGACAATTTTTACACTTATATACTTGGTTTGATATGTATTTTTAAAATTCTGCCCCCCAGATTTATTCATTTTGTGAATATTAAACTAGATAATAATTCATATATCCATTTAAACACCCAAATTACAGTATTACACAACATTCAGAAAGTGAATGAATCATGTTTCCCACAGGATATCTCCAGTACCAAATGACCAGCTGACATATAAAGCAAGGGCAAAATAAATAAACAGTACACAGTAATAGCTTTGAAGTAGAAATGTCTTAGTGTTCTTTAGATTAAAAGTAAATATGAAAGTTATAAGATTTCCTTCCTACATATCAACATTATCTTGTTTGTCACCCCATCTTGGAGACTAGTTTAGACTTCATTTAAAGGTCCTAGGAAGCCATTAAAGCAGGTCAAATGAAAGAATCATTTTAATAAAATGCACTGAAGACAAACCAAACTAGAGGTAGGGAGGCCAGTTTGGAGGCTATCATAATAATCTATGTAAGAGATATTGATGTCCTAGATCAGTGTCCTGGCACAGAATACACAGAAAAAAGACTATTTCATTAACTCCAAAAAGTCTATAATGTTCTACACAGGAATGTTAACACAAATCTCTAACTAATAGAATTCCAAAAAGAATCTCTTCTCCCCTTGGCTATAAAGATATTAGCTATTAGGGGCACCTGGGTGGCTCAGTTGGTTAAGCATCCAACTTCAGCTCAGGTCATGATCTCACGGTTAGTGGGTTCAAGCCCCATGTCGGGCTCTGTGCTGGTCATCTAGCTCAGAGCCTGGAGCCTGCTTCAGATTCTGTGTCTCCCTCTCTCTCTGACCCTCCCCTGCTCATGTTGTCTCTCTCTCTCTCTCAAAAAGAAATAAAACATTAAAAAAAATTTTAATATATTAATTATAATTTTCAGAAAAGAGAAAAGACTAAGTAATCATTACAGATAAATACTTTCATTTACTAAACGGTTTTCCCCACTGGGAGTTTTCACATCTTCTGTGGTAAATCTAGGTGGTATTACATTGGGGAATAAAATAACTGTTATTCTAAAGCTATCATGAGAACAAGATTGGCACAGTATTATAAGATTACAGTTAGAGGAATTTTCCACTAAAACAGGTATTTTAAGGCTTAGCAATTATAAGAAATGCAAGACTTATGAGTAAAAGCCCACTTTTAGAATGGTATCAAATATTTAGCAGTACTGGATAAACCATGAAATCCCTAAATAACCAACAAGTGCATGATTGGCCTCCATATTTTTAACATGTTTTGCTATCTTATTCTCCCCCACCATTACTCTCACTCCTCAAAACAGCCCCTTCCTCTCTGTAGGTCTTCTCTTTCTTCTTTCTACACATGAGCGCACATGCATATACACATATACACACACAACAACAACTAAAGATCAAAATCAGAAACACTCAAACTCTCTATCCAAACTATGATATGTATTAGCTGAAGAAAATAAAAAACATAAATCAGTTATCTCCAGTAATCCCAGCAACCCAGAGATAATTGCCAATATATTTTACAACAAAGTTCCTAACCTTTTATGATCAGCTCCCTTTGAAAATCTGTTGAAGAGATTCATCCCAGATAAATAAAAACAATAAATTATTTTATGTAAATATTAGTTCAACAGATTTCAAGTTATAAACACTTGTTATAACATATGTTATGAAACTTTGTTTTGTATTATACTTTGTAATATGTTCTCCTTCTTCCCATTTAACATAATTATCCTATATAATTGTTTCCTACATCATAAGTTTAATGTCTGCATTATAACTACTTATATATTAATTTCTAATATGTTAAATATAGTGATTTAACCAAAAGAGATAAAATATGACAGCTATCTCATCATATATACCCAGCTGCTCAAATTTCACTACCTGAGGGATAGACAAAACAAATTCTGAAAACACTCTTCCAGATGTAGGTCATTGTACTTGGTAAAAACAGCTTAAATTACATGCGTTTCATTATTATCTTAACATGCATGGGTCCCTGGGTGGCTGTCATTAAGCATCTGATTTCAGCTCAGGTCATGATCTCACCATTTGTGAGATCAAGCCCCGCTTCAGGCAAACCCCACTTTTCTCTTTCTTTCTCTCCCCCCAACATCTGCCCCTCCTGGATTCTCTCTGCCCTTCACTCACTTGCGTGCACGCTCGCGCGCTCTCTCTCTCTCTCTCTCTCAAAAAGAAAAAAGAAAAAAAATGCATACCACTTTGTACCCCACAACTATTCACAACATATTTGACATAAAACATCCATTTTACTTTCTTCAGAAGTCTTCAACTAAGCAATATGAAAAATGTCTGTGTATCTATTAAGAATAAATAGAAACCACAAAAAATTTATACATGAATGTTCACAGCATGCTATATATTACATATCTTAATTTGTTCACATAGGCCAAACAGTGGAAACACCCTAAATGTCCATCAACTGATGAATGGTTAAACAAAATGTGATTATTTCCAGGCAGGCTACAATACAGGTAAATCTTGCAGACATTATGCTAAATCAAAGACAGACCAAAAGGCTACATATAGCATGACTTCATTTATATGCATTATCCAGCATAGGCAAATCTATAAAAACACAAAGCTGAGTAATGGTTGCTAAAGCTAAGAGGAGGGGAAAATGGGGACTGGCTGTTTAATAGGTATGGAGTTTCCCCCTCCTTTGAGGGGGGTGGAGAGTAGTTCTGGAACTAGATAATGGTCATGGCTATATAACGCTATGTAATAAGTACTACCAACCACTAAATTGTACACTTGCAAATATCTACTATTTGAACTATATCTCAAAGTTCTCTAAAACAGAATAATATGGAATAGCAAGTTCAGATTAGTGGCTAATTTCCACGGAAATACATAAAATGCACTTAAAATGATACTGCAAAAAATATTACATGATTTCTCTTTCATAAATATAAAGATAACTTTAGATCTTGCTGGACCTGAAGATTATGAACAAAAGTTATTTTCCCATACTGTAGCTAAGGTAAAGACAGCAGAATAGAGTCTGGGAAATCTAAAGCCACCTAAATGGAAAACACTTTGCAAAGAACTATGTTAAACAAAAAATATCTAGTTACTGGTACTGTCTAGTTAACTTGGGAGTCAAAAATAAGCTCAATCAAGCTTCTTACATTCTACCCATACTAGGCAAATTAATATTACCATGAGGTAAAGCAACAGATATTGATAAAATCAACCAATTAATATCTGTCTAATCTCACACAACTCATTAAACTTCACTGTGCCTCAGTTTGCTCATGGGTAAATTGAGGATAATAAAACATTTCCCTCATAAGGCTATTGGGAAAATTGACTGAATTAATGTATAAGGAAAGTACTTTTAAGAGTGTATGGTACATAATAAATCTTATGTATACTTAGGTAATAGTATTTACAACATAGATAAAAGTTCACAAATCCACAAGGGAACAATTCAGTCCACAAAATGTGCCAGTGTCTCAATTACTTTTAAATTATCATTTTTTGACATTCGTGTTCATTTGCAATATTCATTAACCCAAAGAAGAACAACAGTTAGAATAGTGTATGCCTTATACTATTTGGTAAAATACAGAATGTACTAATACAAAAATAAGATATCTTGAGAAGGAACAGATTTCTTTGGAAACAAGTCCAAGACCATTTGTTTCTCTTCAACTACTGGAAGATACACTTCGTCTTTAGTCTGTAGTTCTCACCTATGAAGAATTCTGCTGATTGTTTTGGTTTGATCCCTGACCAACATCCTGAAGAAATGTCTAGTGACTCAGTAGTTCTCAAAACACAAGTGCAATCAAACAAGATCTACTGGTTTTAAAACAATGGTTATAAAGAAAGTTCCATTTAGAAAAAAGTTGCGACATCTTAAATCTTTGCATGAAAACCGTTTCTGAATAAATTATTCAAGAATCAAATGACAACTAGAGGTCTGAATTTCTTTATATGTATGTTGTTTAAAAACAACAGATTTAAGATAATAATTATCTGAGATATACTATCTTTTAAAAGTGAGGCCTCTCTTATTCTTTTTCACACTAAGTGAGGTGTAAAATGGAGAGTAACCTGAAATCAGATGCAAAGTTGTAACACCACCCGTGAATGGCTGTGGCTCATATTGAGGTAAGCTGCTAGATGTCTGAGGTGCATATTTTGTGTATTCCTACATGGGTCAGTTGAGCTGGGTACAGTTTTATGTGTTTGCCTAGTGTTTTTGATGAACAAAATTGTGCATAAGCAAACATAAAATCTGTGTTATGGTCAAATGATTCCCTAATGTATCAATTGGAATAAATTTTAGTTTTCAAAAACAAAGTATTACGGCAGAACTGACTGGAAGAGAATGTTGGCTCATAAGGAAAAGAATCATGGTCACATTTAATCCAAATAAAGAATAAGAGCAACTGGTTGTCCAAGTCAGAGGAGCATGGAACTCTTGATCTCCGGGTCATGAATACAAAGCCCCATGTTGAATGTGGAGATTACTTAATAAAAATAAAAAATAAAGGAATTATGAGTCCCCAAAGCAGTTACAGTGAGCGGTTCTGGTATATTTATGCTATATATTTCATTGAAAGGGAGAAAAGCAAAGAACTATTGATACCAGCCATTCTCTTTAAAACTTAAATGTTGAAGTAATATTCTCTTTAAAACTTAAAGGAGCAAGCCAGAATACAAAATTGTACGTCTATTATGCTCACAGTTATACAAATAAAAAGCCTAAAGGGGCACCTGGGTGTCTCAATCGGTTAAGCATACAACTCAGGTCATGATCTCTTATCTCATGTGTTTGAGCCCTGCACTGCACTCTGTGATGCCAGTTCAGAGGCTGGAGCCTTCTTCGAATTCTGTGTCTCCCTCACTCGCTGTCTATCTCACCCTACTTGTGCTCAGTCTGTCTCTCTCAAAAATAAGACACTGAAAAAATTATTTTTAAAAGCCTAAAAATTAAAATGGAAGTAAAAGCAAAGGTAATAATGATTGACATGGGTGGTAAGGTATGAGTGGGCTTTCCCAATTCAAATCTTCCATAGTGAAGCTTGCTTTTAAAAAGAAGAAAGGTTTTTAAGTTGCATAAAAATTCTACCCTGCCCATTTTTAGTAACTGCAAAAAACTGTAAGGGAAGAAAACCCTGATGAAGCTACATAAATTACAGTTCTAGAAAGTAGTACAATAATAACATGAAACATTATAGATTTGAAATAGGATTTTGCAATTATGTTTTAGCTGGAATAGTGTCTACTACTTCTAACATTCATATTGTGAGGTGTCCATGCTCTCTATGACAGCAAAACCTTGTACCATTTCCTCCTGTAACTTAACTAATTGCTGCTCGGAGGGAATGTGGTGTAACAAAAGGTTCACTAACTAAAGCCTTTTTCCTTGCTTTGGAAAGACGCCTGCCCTCCTCCACCTGACGGGGCTATTGTTGGGTAAAGTATGGGATGGTGCTTTGCATACACCATTAAAAGCTCCATAAATGTAACCTAAAGTTAAGGTTACTAGAAAGGAGGAGGACTTAGAAGTACTTAGACTTTGCATAATTACTTAATAAAGTAATTAATACTGCATTAAATATATTTGTGAAAACAAAAGGACCAGTTAATTACTATGTGAGAATAAAACTTATTTGTCTTAACTTGCTTCCCATGTTTTTAATCAGAACCATTCTTGATGGTTGAATTACACACTTAAGTGAAAATGGTAAATTATATACCCTGGTCAATCCTACCCTTTGTAAAGCCATTTAGAACTGCCTTCCCTTTTTTTTTTTTTTTTTTTAAGTGTATGACAGTTTTATTTAGATATCATATTGAGCAGAGTACCTACAAGCACATAATCTAATAATGTCTTAACTTTAAAAAAAAATCCTTTTTAACCAATGCATTATAAACTTAACCTAAGCATATTAACAAAGTCACACATTGGGGGAAAAAACCCCTACAAATACATGACATTGATCTATCTTTCCTAAACCCTGAATTTCAGAAATTTCATTATTTCCACTACCAGTGTCTAAACATGTTTCATAAACAAAATTAGTCAGTATATAGGAGATGCTCTACATAAACAAGTTGATTCAATAAAATACAGGCTAACTAGAGTGAGTGTATAACAGACTTAATGATCAAAAAGTACATTTTTGATAGTTGTAAGAAAAAAATTAAATAATTCATCATTTAAAATGGCACACATTGTCTTGTGGGTTCTGGTATCTAATGATTTAAATTTATTTATTTATTTGGGGGAAGGGGAATCCCAAGCAGGCTCTGCACTGTCATCACAGAGCCCAACGTGGGGTTCGAACTCACAAACGCACGAGATCATGACCTAAGCCAAAAACAAGAGATGGAAGCTTAACCAACAACCGAGCCACCCAGGCACTCCTCTAATGATTTTTAAGAGTTTGTCTGTATACAGGAGATCGTAAGTTACTTCATGTACTGGAAATATCTTCTAACATATGAGGCCAAATTTCTAATCTTTAGTCATTCTTCCTTTTTTAAGATCCTCATTAGTCAGCAGACACTAATCACTAAGGAACATCCATTCTCTAGTCGTTGCTACTACTTACTGACAGATTAATGAAAGTAATGAACTACTGATGCACATTTAACAAATTCCTCTAAATAAGGAATTGATCATTTCAGATATAGATCCCAGGTTTTATGTTTGTATTTTTTTTTACTATTTTTTTTCTTTTTAGACAGTATTCAAACTACGAGTCACTATCAGTCAGTGAATAATGACTAGAAGCTTTTAAGAATGTACGTATTCTAACAATATTAAACAGGGCCAAACCTATGAAAGCTGAAAAGTAACAAAACATCCTCTAGGCCACAAAAATAACAAAAGTACCAGTGCAGGAATAGGTCTTAAGTAAAATAATGGTCTAAAAAGCTTAAAAATAAAAACATAAATGATGGAAAACCAATTTTCTTCCTGATTTAACACGACATATAAATAAAGCTTTTGACGAGTATTCATAAGAAAATTATCCCCTTGTTGATTCTACTTAAAGAACACTAATCTGAAAAGTGCCAATTATAACTCAAGGTTTATTATTTAATAAACAAATACTTATACATGTTAAGTTAGTGAAGTGTATCTTTATTTCCCAAACCAAAAACTAATGATACACTTTTTTTTTTGGTTTGAGGTGACCTAGAAATAAGCCAAATCAAAGCTATTTGACTGATAATAATTTCTGGCAAAAGAAAAGATTATTTCCAGTTTCAGCTATTTATGTTAAGTAAAAATTATTAAACAACGTATAAATGTTAGAAGCTTAGAGGCACCTAGGTGGCTCAGCTGGTTAAGTGTCTGACTTTTGATCTTGGCTCAGGTCATGATCTCACAGTTCATGAGTTCAAGCCCCGTATCAGGTTCTGCACTCGTAATACAGAGCCTACTTAGGATTCTTTCTTTCCCTCTCTCTCTTTGCCCCTTCCCTGCCTATGCTCTTGTGCATGTACTCTCTCTCTCTCTCTCAAAATAAAGAAAGATTTGTTTTAATGTTAAAAGCTTAAAGGAATCACAGGTTTCATTATACCTAAATCAAGATTACTCAGAAATGAAAATTAAAGCAGAAGCAGTAACATAATTCACTGAGATAGTTTCAGATCTACCTATTCAATTATTGGTTATCTTGGCCTTCTTACTCCTTTCAACTACTAATAGATATTATGGCCCAAAGTAAAACTTAAAAAATTAAATTTTAGGGGTGCTCAGATGGCTCAGTCAGTTGAGCATCAAACTCTTGATTTCGAATCGGGTCCTGATCTCACAGTTTGTGAGTTTGAGCCCCGTTGTAGGCTCCTTGCTGATAGCACAGACATAGAAACCTGCTTGGGATTCTCTCTCTCTCTCTCTGCCACCCCCTCACCTCCTGCCTTACACTCACATGCTCTCCTTCAAGTAAACTTAAAAATTTTTATTTATTAAATTTATTTATTTATATATGTATTAAAATTAAAGCTTCTCTTAATCAATGTTTTATTTTAGATGGGATATAATAACCAAATCTTTCAACCAAATACTTTAAACTTTAACACACATAGAAGAAATCAAAGGTTTTGTATGTATGAATCTAAGTAGATGGTACAAATATATCCGTTCTGGAGTCAGGTTGTCTGAGTTCATATCTAGACTCTGCTGTCAACTAGCTTTGTACCCCTGTGAAATTATTCTACATCTTGAACCCCACCTCTCTCATCTACAAAATTAAAGTAAATATTGTACCTACTGTACCTGTCTTTTAAGATAATTTCGAGAATTGAATGATGGACCCTATGTAAAGCACCTTGGACATTATAAACACTTAATAAGGTCTACCATGATTCTATGATTGTTTGCACATGTATGACCACATCTTCTGTCATCTTTATAACTTCAACAGGGAAAAAGGAAGCTAATAGCCCCAGTATCTCCATTAAACAACTTCTCATCTCTAATTCTGATTTTCTCCCTACACAGGTGCATATACACTCAAGCACATTTTCTGGTAAAAGCATTGCTGATTGTGCAGAGGATTTTGTAGGGTCTGAATGTTTTACAACACCCCTGCCCCCCAGCAAATTCATATGCTGAAATCCTCATTTATGTGGTAGTATTAGGAGGTTGGGTTTTTCAGAGGTGCTTACATCACAAAGGTGGAGACTTCATGGATGGAATTAGTGCTCCGATAAAAGAGACCTGAGATAGGTCCCTGTAAGGACCACAGTAAGGACAAAGCAAGTAGTTGTTAGTCTGCAACTGAAAAGAAGGTCTTCAGCAGAACCTGACCTTGCTGGCTTCTAATCTCTTACTTCCAGCCTCCAGAACTATGAGAAAAGTAATTTCTGTTTAAGCCATCCTTTCTATGGTGTTCTGTTATGGCAGACCAAGCTAATAAAGATAGTATAATTATTTTCAATGTTCAAATACATAAGGGAAATGGATTCTAAGTTTTTATTTTGCTAATTTCATCAGTTCCATACAAATTCATGGTGTGCAGTTTTTCAAGACAGCAAGGTATGTCAGAATAAATCATGGTCAGACAGACAGGACCACACTCTTGCCTACAAATGTACTTTCTTAACAGCACAATATTAAGGTTTCTTATTTTTCAACAAGGTGCTTGAAACAGTTCTAGTGAGTTAAGCCATATTTAATTATATGTTTTAGGTCCAAACTTATGGATTCTTACCTTTTATATTTGCCTGAAACTGTTCTAGATGGCTCCTGTAAAGTAAAAATAATGACATCAGTTTGAGTGTGTGTGCAAGAACACAATTCCAGATTACATAAAAGTTAATCGTGTCTAATTTTGAAAGAAACTAATTTGGAATATCAATATTTTTAAAAATTTTAATACTGGTCAAACCAAACAAGACTCTACATCTCATTTTTCAGACAAACCAATCACTTTTTTAAAAGTATACTTTTAATTTAGAAGATTTTTTTGAACTCAGAAAATGGAAAAAGGAAGCATCACTCATCAACCAATCAACTTTTATTTTTCTGGAAGCCAATGATCATTAAAAATACAATTAGAATCATATATATCTCCCTTCCACTTTTTTTTTTGCCCTTGATTTAAAAAAATCCACCACACACATATAATGATTAATGCTTATTTTCAAAGACAGCTAAAAAAAAAAAGTATAATCAGCCTAAAGGCTGATTGTAAGCTATCCAAAAGAAAGGTTGCTGAAAGTTAACATTAACCATTGGGGTGGGGAAATTATTACCTTGCAATTAACCATGCATTTTTTTATTCAATCTTTTAATAACGCAGGCTCTTCAAATATTTTTTGCAATTTCATTTTAATAAAACCAGTCAAAATAAAATGAGTCGTTTTAAAAACTGATAATTCTTTTCTTTTAGCTATCATTAAAAATCTCCAAGAAAGACTCTACAATCAAAGAATAAATGATGTTAAAATCTGGGAATAAGCTCCCTTTAAAAGATAACCAGATTCCAGACAAAAACAGCAAGTACTGATTGCATAGTACATTCAAGGACATATCAGCGTAGAGAAACAATACAGCAAACCATATGGTTATAAGTAAGATTTAACTCCAAGTTCCAACCAGACAGGCTTCAGTAACTATGAGAATACGGCTAAGTTGGTTTTTTTTCAATGTTTATTCATTTTTGAGAGACAGACAGACAAACAGAGCATGAGCAGGAGAGGGGCAGAGACAAAGGGAGATACAAAATCTGAAGCAGGCTCCAGGCTCTGAGCTGTCAGCACAGAGCCCAACATGGGGTTCAAAGCTGAAGTCTGAGGCTTAACTGACTGAGCCACCCAGGCACCCCTTTGGCTAAGTTTTTTAACTTAGGAGGAGTCTCCATTTCCTCATCTCTAAAATAGGAATAACAATGTGTATTTTATAGGATTATTGTGGGAATTAAAGGACATTAGTGAATAAAAAATTTGCACAATTCCTTTACAAAAGGCAACTAAGATCTTTTTTAAACTTGGATATGAAAAAATCTTTACCAATTTTCCAGGTGGAATTTTAGTAAATCTGTCTCTATTATTCCAAGTCAGTATATTCCCATTAGGAAAGCTTAAACTGCTTATTTAAATATAAGTTTATTTCAATTTTCCATGTATAGTATATGTTTTATTTTCTAGAAGACAGGGATTCCCACCTTTGAGTATTTTTCCTCCAAAACCCAGCTCAAATAGTATGCAGTAAATATATATGGACAATGTACGGAAATAACTCCCCTAATAATCTGCCACTACAGAAAAATACCACTTTGGAATTTACCAGTTGCAGAAAATAACCAGGTGACAGACAGGATACTAGACGTGTCCATACGCATGGGTTTGACCTCCTAACAGGATTACCTCTGGGGAAGCTATGCTTTGACAGTTGGTTTAAAGATATTTTAACTCTCCTTTGGGCATCAATTGTTTTTACAAGAAGGACTATAACAAAGTCTAGCAAGTAAACTTTTTCAGAAGAGTCTTTTATCTGCTTGTCATTAAAATAGCAGCAGTCCCTAAAGATGGGGCAGATGAGTATTTGTACCTTATACATCAAACATGTAAAACAAATCTCCTCTTAAGAAAAACATCTCTAATAAATAACAACAAGGAATATACTTATAAAAACTAGTTTTTAAATTATTTTTGAAACCAAAATCACTTGATTAAAATATTTAATCACTGGTTATTTAAATAAAGCAGAAAGAAATACTAAGCTTATGTGTATCCATTTAAAGTACATTTTATGGAATGCAGACAATAATGATTTCATATGAAACTTTTTACCCCCTAAATTTTCACAAACTGTATTCAACATTTTTTAATTAATTTTTTTAAGTTTATTTATTTTTGGAGAGAGAAAGCATGAGCAGTTGAGGGGAAGAAAGAGAGGGAGAGAAAATCCCAAGCAGGCTCAGCATTGTCAGTGCAGAGCCCGATGCAGGGCTCAAACTCATGAACCACAAGATCATGACCTAAGCTAAAATCAAGAGTCAGACACTTAACCAACTATGCCACTTGGGCACCTACTCAACTAACATTTCATAAAGGTTTTTATTTATACATTTCCCTAATCTTACTCTACATGAACTAAAACACACACACAACACTAAATGATGTCTGTCTAAATACGCATTAGGGAAAAAAATGCTAATAATGCCATTGGCTCCAAACAATACATCTTTCTCATTTTGGTTATAATTGAAATATTTTAAACCATGACATCAGCTTGATTGTCCAGACTACCGTTTACTCAAACAGAGTGAGCAGAATTGAGAATAGCCTTTACTGGACTTACTGATTTGTGGGTTACCAATATATTGATTGAAATGATAGGAACAAGATTGCAATAAATAATATTTCTGCAGTTTAACATATTTTCCTTAATATGGTAAAACTCTGACTAATAACAGAATTAGAGTAAAATTTTAACAAATGTAGAAATGAAAACTGTTTTCAGCAACAGTATAGTGGCCTTAACTAATTTTATATTTTGACCCAATGATAAATGATTTAAAATCAGGATCAGACAAGTTTCCAGTTAAGTATACTAACAGAAGCTGTGTAATATCAGTTTTTTGTATTTCTTGCAGCTTTTTTTTTTTTAAAATAACTGGTCACTTTTAAAACCTATCTCATTTAAGTTTCACACAATATTTTCTATGCAGCCAGTTTGGAGCAATTGGTAAAATCAGAACTCTGATCAAACTGTTCCATGTTCATGTCCAAGATCTGTAAACAATTAGAATTTAAGCTTATTTCTATATATCTATTTTTTCAATAGTTAAGATTCTGAAACAGACAGAACACACTTAAGCTTATTATTATTATTATTATTTGTTTTTGTTGTTGTTGTTACAAAGAGAGAGAATGAGAGTGAGATGCAGAAGGAGAGAGAAAGTCTTAGGCAGGCTCCATGCCCAGTGCTGAGCCCAACACAGGGCTCAGTCCCACGACCCTAGGATCATGACCTGAGCCAAGGTCAAGAGTTGGATGCTCAATCAACTGAGTCACCCAGGCACCCCAAGCTTATTCTTTATTCATAGATTTAAATACGGTCTTTTATTAGATTATACATTTTGAAGCTAAATGTTATTTCACAGTAATTCTAGTAATCAAATTACATTCCCTCACAATGGAATGTTTCCCAAACTGGATAGACTATCTTAGTATGAGAACTAGTACAGAAGAAGAAATTCTGTGTCTCCCTCTCTCTCTGACCTGCTTCTCCTGTGTATTCAAGATGGAAAATTATAGTTTAAAGTAATCTCTAAAGCTCCTGCCAAAAAGAGAAAACTTGCCATATCTTGAATGAGAAATATTAGAAAAAACAAAATCAAGAGCAACAGTCCTCCTTTATAATTTAAAAATTACAATAATTCTTTTTAATGTTTATTTTTGAGAGACAGAGAGAGAGTATGCAAGACAGGGAAGGGCAGAGATGGGGAGAGAGACAGAGGATCCAAAAAAGACTCTGCAGGGGCGCCTGGGTGGTTCAGTTGGTTAAGCATCCAACGTCGGCTCAAGTCATGATCTCATAGTCTATGGGATTGAGCCCTGTGTCGGGCTGTGTGCTGAGAGCTCAGAGCCTGGAGCCTGGCTCGGATTGTGTGTCTCCTTCTCTCTCTGCCCATTTCCCCACTCATGCTCGGTTTCTGTCTCAATAATAAACAAACATTAAAAAAAATTAAAAAAAAAAAAAAGAGGGCTCTGCAATGACAGCAAAGAACCCAATGCAGGGCTCAAACACATGAACTGTAAGATCATGACTTTAGCCAAAGTCAGATGCTCCACCAACTGAGTCACCCAGTCACTCCTAAAATTATAATAATTTTAAGGAAAAAAATGCTTGATGTTTTTTATATATTAAAAGTCTATGATGGGGCGCCTGGGTGGCTCAGCTGGTTGAGTGGCCGACTTCAGCTCAGGTCACAATCCCATGGTTCATGAGTTCAAGCCCTGCATTGGGCTCTGTGCTGACAGCTCAGAGTCTGGAGCCTGCTTAGGATTCTGTGTCTCCCTCTCTCTCTGACCCTCCCCTGCTCATGTTCTGTGTCTCTCTGTCTCAGTAATAAATAAATTTTAAAAACATAAAAATTTTAAGAGAAAAAAACTCTACGCAAATATAGGGGGTACCTGGGTGGCTCAGTCGGTTAAGTGTCCAACTTCAGCTCAAGTCATGATCTTAGTGCTCATGGGTTCAAGCCCCACGTTGGGTTCCGTGCTGACAGAACCTGAAGCCTGCTTCAGATTCTGTGTCACCCCCTTTCTACCCCTCCCCCACTCGCGCGCACTCTCTCTCTCTCTCTCTCAAAAATGAATGCCAAAAAATTTTTAAATAAAATAAAACTATGCAAATATAAACCACCTCAGATTTGTTAACTAGAAGCCTCTATATTTATATGGCAACAAAGAACACCACAATAATTGCTATAACTATTATAGGTGACAATTCCATTCTAAATGGGAGGAGGGATGTGGAGGAGAAATACCAGTATAACTGAAACCACAAAAAACTACAACCGCTAAGACTGACATTGGCCTTAAAAGTTTCAAAGACTATGTAATTAGACCTTCCAATAACCTCAAAGCCTGTTACACAACTGATTAAAAATAATACTTTGTCTGAAATAATCTTCCTTGCAAAGGGATGGTTTATATTACTACAGGGAAGGAGAAAGACCTATATAGAGCTTAGAAAATGTTGGCAAGGCACCATCTGTTTATGTAAGATTAAATAAGGCATTCTTGCTTCAGTTAAGCTTAAATGGTCAATAAGGAAATCCCATGAATTGTCTTTACAGGTGCACTGGCAGATCAGAACCTGTAAAGTATAAACAAATACAAAAGCATATGTAAAATAAGATCAGAGAAATACAAGCCCAACTAAATATAGCAAAATAATACTCATGTTATTCAAATAAACTAATTAATGACAAAGCCATAGCTCTCAATAAAATTATGGCATAACACGCAAAGTACCTATACTGGTACACACAATGTAGGAGGATATACTGCTGAGGATGAATGCAGAACAAAATATCTGTAATTTATAAAATAGCTAAGAAAAACAAAACAAGAACTTAATCAAAATAACAAAAATTTAAAAAGGAAAAACTCATCATTTTCCTTCCTTTTCTGATGATTCAGTCCTAAAGCCATTAGATAGGGCAGAGCTAGATAGGGAGGAAAGAGTGCCCCAAACTAGGGAATCAGAAAACTGAAGCCCAACATGAAGAGCAGTCTCCAAGGAGAAGCAGACTAGCATGAGGTCTCAGAGTCTGAACATGAACAAAGAAAGACCCTAAAAAGAGCACCCTATCACAGGATGACAGAAGCTAAGCAGGGTAAGGAAGGAATCCTAGGGAGTGGAGAGGGAGGGTGATCCAGTGTAGAGAGTCACAACTCAAGCAGGGTAGAGGGCATCCCAGATGCTCAAGCCTGAAGAGTGTCAGCAGAGTGTTCTTGTACAAGGAAAGCCAACATGGGACATCAGAATCCACTTGTGGTGAGGAAGGCATAAATACGGGGAAGGGGTGGCAACGGGAGATAGGTTACATACAAGGGACTGAACAAAACATTAAAGATAATGGGAAGCAAGTTTCTCAATGTCACAAAAGGGAGTTACAAATAGTAGAATAAAACCCTATGAGATTAGAATTGAAAGTTATCAGTATAAATTAGTTTCAGTATCTATCCAGATAGATGTAGGTAGGTAGGTAGGCAGACAGCAGACAGATAGATATGTATACCTATGTATATATAGATATACATGTATTTTGTACATCTATACTCAGAGAGGAACCAAGAATGGTAACACTTCAGTAACATAAACATACCTACAGTGTAGATCTTAACTTCAAAATATTTTCCAATAAAAGGAATCATACCTCCTTGGCTTCTTAAAGAAATGGCTCCTTCTACGGTTGGTGCAGGAAAGTTAAAGATGAGTCTGTAACATCATATTATGTCAAGGAAGTAATCCAAGAATGGAGAAGTGGCAAAGGATACAAAAGTTCAAATGAGCTTCCAGTGGTAAAATATGGGATAATTTGAACATCAAAATAAATGATGATGGTGTGGTAGGCAGAATAATGTCCCTCAAAAATGTCTATGTTGTAAACCCTATAATCTTTAAACATATTAGGTTATATGGCAAAAGGAAATTGAGGTTGCTAATCAACAACCCTAAATAGGAAGATTATCCTAGATTATCTCATAGGCCCAACTATGTCTTAAACCCTGTAAACTTCAAACCTATTAGGTTATATGGCAAAGGGAAATTAAGGTTGCTAACAACAACCCCAAATAGGAAGATTATTCCAGATTATCTGATAGGCCCAATGTAATCACAAGGGTCATTAAAAGTGGAAGACAGCCCCCTTTTGGGTGAGTTTGAGCCCTGTTTTGGGTGAACACAAGCCTTGCTCCAGGTGAACCCTGCTTCTCTGTCTATCTCTTTTTCTACCTTTCTCTCCCTATGCACCTCCTGGGATTCTTTTTTTCTCTGCCCCTTGCTCACTTATGCCCTTTCTCTCTCAAAAAGAAAAGTCAGAGGAAGATATGCCTAAGAAGAATGGTTAGAAAGAAGACATCCAAATGGCTAACAGACACATGAAAAAATGCTCAACATCATTCATAATCAGGGAAATACAAATCAAAACCACAACGGCATACGACCTAACACCTGTCAGAATGGCAAACATTAACAACCCAGGCAACAACAGATGTTGAGAGGATGCAGAGAAAGAGGATCTCTTCTGCACTGCTGGTGAAATGCTGGAAAGCAGCATGGAGGTTCCTCAAAATATTAAAAATAGAACTACCCTATGAGCCAGCAATTGCATAACTAGGTTATTTATCCAAAGGATATAGGTGTGTTGTTTCAAAGAGGCACATACACCCCAATGTTTATAGCAGCACGACTAACAACTGCCAAAGCATGCAAAGAGCCCAAATGTCCATCTACAGATGAATGGATGAAGAAGATGAAATCTTGCCCTGTGCAACTACATGGATAGAACTAGAGTATATTATGCTAAGCAAAAAAAAAAAAAAAAAAAAAAAAAAAAAAAAAAAAAAAAAAAAAAAAAAAAAAAAAAAAAAAAAAAAAAAAAGTCAGAGAAAAGACAAATATCGTATGACTTCACTTGTATATGGAATTTAAGATACAAAACAGATGAACATAAAGGAAAGGAAGCAAAAATAATATAAAAACAGGGAGGGGGACAAACCATAAGAGATTCTTAAATACAGAGAACAAACAGGGTTGCTGGAGGGATTGTGGGTGGAGGAATGAGCAAGGGGCATTAAGGAGGGCACCTGAGATGAGCCCTGGGTATTATATATAGGGGATGAATCCCTGGATTATACTCCTGAAATTACTGCAATATTTGCTAAGTTGGATATAAATTTTAAAAAAAGATAAGCAAAAATAAAATAAACTACACTTCTAATTTTGCAACCCAGAAAACCACTGTAACACCTTGCAGATTTTTTTAACATACATATATATGAAAACATATACACAATACATATATTCACATTTTTTAAATAAAAATAGAGGATTATATTATTATATTTTTAAAAAAACAAGAAAAAAGGTCAGAATGACAAGATGTAGGAAGTACTCAACCCACTGCTGTTGGCTTTGATGGGAGAAGGAGGGACATTGGAAAAGGCAAGGAAGTGGATTCCTTAGAACCTCCAAAGAGAAATGCAGCCCCAATTTTAGACTTTGTCTTTGATTTTTAGTCCTTGATTTTGACCAATCAGGGCTTGTAATTTACAAAACTGTGAGATGATAAACTTGTGCTATTTTTATGACAAGTTTGTGGTAATTTGTTACAACAGCACTAGAAAAATAATACAGATAGTAACAGAGTATAACCCACCAGATAAAATAGGTAAGAGTCAATACAGATATACAGATATAAATACAGAAAGGTGATAAACAGAGACAGAAAGTTTAATGGGAATTAAGGTATCCGCATGGTTCAAAGTAATAAAAAAAAAAAAACTTATTAAGAAAGGGAAAAGTGAAGTCTGAATATCACATGGCCAGAGTGATCAGCAGTAGCAATGGGACAAATTACAATTATGTGCCATCTGATATGGTAACACAATAAGAATATAGCATCAATTCTGTGATATTCCTGACAAAGATCCATAACTTGTATCTAATTATGAGTAAACGTTAGGTACGATATACCAAACTGAATGGGTATATCATAAAATAACTGACCTATAATTTTTTAAAGTGTTAAGATTAAGAAAGAGACACTATGGAACTGTTTCAGGGTGAAGGAAACTAAAGAGATAAGAGCAACTAAATGCAACACAGGATTCTGAATTAGATCCTTCTGCTATACTTTAGAACATCACTGGGACAACTGGTCAAACCCGAATAAGTTCTAAATATTAGATGGCAAGAATGTGTCATTTTTAATTTCCTGTATTTATTTTTATGCTGTGTTGCGGTTATGTAGGAGTCTCTGTAAAAAGTATATAGTAAAGGGGAGAAAGGCTCTTTCCTTTCTGTCTGGTGCGAGACATCAGCTTAAAGGTAAGCCAAGATGGGTGCCTACAAGTACATCCAGGAGCTATAGAGGAAGATGCAGTCTGATATAACATGCTCTCTTCTCAGGGTGCACTTCTGGTAGTACCACCAGCTCTCTGGCCCCTGCCCAACCTGGCTCAAAAAAGCACACAGACAAGGATACAAGGCCACGCAAGGTTATATCATATACTGGATTTGTGTGCAGTGTAGTGGCCACAAACACCGAGTGCGCCTAAGGGTGCACACTAAAGCAAGCCTGTTCATCATGGCGCTAACCAGCCTTCAGTCTCTTGCAGAGGAGTGAGCTGGATACCACTGTGGGCCCGGTCTGACAGTCCTGAATTCTTACTAGGTTGGCAAATATTCCACATAAAAATTCTGTTTAGTTATCCTCATTGATCAATTCCATAAAGCTAGGAGAAGAAATCCTTCTACCCAATGAATCACCAAACCAGTCTACGAGCACAGGGAGATGCAATGGCTGACAGCTGCAGGGCGTTGAGAACATGGCCTTGGAAGGGGTAACAAGTTCCACCATGCTACTGGTGGTTCTTGCTATACAGACGGCAGAAGAAGAATACTCTCAAGCTCTACCATTACTGCTAATATAAGCAATGTTTGTAAAATTCTTACCTAATACACAATTTAGAAAAGTCACATCTGCTTAAAAGTGTTCTTTAATTTGTCTATTAAAATTGATGGTCTGCAGAATGTTCCATGAATCCACTGTCAAATTATGAAAGTTAAAGCAAAATAATGTCTGAATCCTGCTTTACTGAAGACTAAGAAAAGCCTTAGTCTCCACAGTACTGCTCAAGGTCACATAAAATGCAGAGGCTCCTGTTCGATCCCACAACTCTATGGCACCCATAGAATACTGAATTTTATACAAAGCACCAAGTAACGGTATTTATACTGGTATGTATTAAAACTGATGAAAACTGAACATTAGATAAATGAGAAGAATTTACCTTAAGATTTGTAAGCTAGTAACCAATGCTAGGATTGGGAAAGTGGTGGCTATCAGATAACCTTTTAAGTGTGAGGATAAAGAATTAAAGTTGGCTTTGATCAGCTGAGAGAAGAGAAGAGAAGAGAAGAGAAGAGAAGAGAAGAGGAGAGAAGCAAAGAGAAGCGAAGCGAAGCAGTAAAGTACTGAGGGTAAAGGGCATGAAATTAACAACTTATTCTCAAAGAATTAAGGAGCAAAAGTTTTCTCTTTTTTTCTTTCTTTCCTTTTTTTTTTCTTTTTTTGAGAGAGAGCACTCGAGCAGGAAAGAAGGGCAGAAGGCGGGGAGGATGGGGAGAGAGAGAGAGAGAGAGAGAGAGAGAGAGAGAGAGAGAGAGAGAGAGAGAGAGAATCCTAAGCAGGCTCCATGCTCAGCATGGCAATGCAGGGCTTGATCCCGTGACCCTGGGATCATGACCTGAGCTGAAAACAAGAGCAGGACACACAACCAGCTGAGCCACTCAGCCACCCCCTTATAACTTTTAATTAAGCTTGAGACTGTTTTAAAAGGAAGATCAATAAATAAATACAAACAGAAGAAACATAAAACTCATAAATGCCCTCCCACAAAATGCCACTGATTATATAAACTGATAAACCTTTCTTCATAAATAATTTAGTCAATATGTACCAGAAATTTTTTAAAAGCTTAAAATCTTTCATGTTTTTTGGCCCAGTAAGTTTATCTCTGGAAAGTTGGCCAAATAATTCAAAACCCAAAAGTTTAATCTATACAGATTTAACTTTAGTATTATTTATAACACTAAAAAAGTAACCATTGAGGATTTCCATTAATAAAAAATTTGTGTTAACTACTGTATACATTAAAATAGAAAACTTTAGGGGCACCTGGGTGTCTTGGTCATTAAGCATCTGACTTCAGCTCAGGTCATGATCTCACGGTTTGTGAGGAGTTTGAGTCCCACATCAGGGGAGTTGGAGCCCCACTTCAGATGAGCCCCGTTTCAGGTGAGCATGAGTCTGGCTTCTCAAGCGAGCCTGAGCCCCGCTTCTGGGTGAACAAAAACTCCGCTTTGGGTAAAACACAAGCCCTGCTTTGGGTGATCCCTGCTTCTCTCTCTCTGCCCCTCACTCATTTGTACCCCCTTCTCTCTTTCAAAAAAAAAAAAAGAAAAGAAAACTTTATGCCACTGAAAGTAATATACAAAGAGTTCTAAATAACATGAAAAAATGGCCATGCTGCAAAGAACATTTTGGAAATAGCATCACAATTACAAATGCACACTCCTTTTGACCCAGAAATTCCAGCACTAGGACTTTATCCTACTGATTTACATATACATAGCAATATGTCTTATAAGTTTTTCACCACCAGATTACTTGTTAATAGTAAATGATTATAAATAACCTAAATAACCATCAATAGAAATTAGAAAAATTATGGTACATCTATAAAATAGAACATTCTGCATTTACAAAAATAGGGAAGTTCTTTGTGTACTATCGTGGAAGTCTCTCCACAATATTAAGTGAAAAGAGCAAGACAGTGGTATGTATATAGGGATATATATACAGACTTACACATATACATATAAACATAAATTTGTTTACAGAGATACTGAGAGAAACACTGCTAATCAGCTCACACCATATTATAATTCGATAGGTACTTCTAGTACTACCTGGATACGAAGACGCAGATAAACCTGTATCATCATTCGTCCTGTCAGTATCTCTGCCTCATAAAATGGAGAACAAGTTTGCAACTGTGTTTCCAAACTACTTCAAAATATTTTGCCTCTCTGACCCAAAAAAAAAAAAAAAAAAAAAGCCTTTTAATCATAACCTTGCCAATTAATAGAGAAGCTTATAGTTCTTTTTTTTTCATCAGTAAAATAGGGAGATGTGTGTTCTGCTCTGAAACTCCTTTTAAAATGCTTATCATATAACGATTGCCACTTCAGATAGCTGTGAAATTAGGTGATTAACTAGTTGTTACTTAACCTTCTAATTTCTGTATAAGTCTAATTACATGAAACAGAAGTTGGTGTTTTGATTTTTTACTTTGCTTTTCTGTTTTGAGTGTCATTGCAACTACTGTATTGTAAAGGATGGAAAATAATTGCATATGTTAAAAAATAT
>NC_043709.1:37459495-37513904 GCF_006229205.1 Suricata suricatta | reverse complement strand
ATTTAAAAAAATTTAAAAAAATAATAAATAAAATGCTTATCATAATAAAATACATTTAAAAAGTCAAAACTGGAGGCGCTTGACTGGCTCAGAAGAACTTTCATGAAACTGTTGATGTCAGGGTGAGAAGTTCGAACCCCACATTAGGTGCAGAGACTACTGAAATCAACTTAAAAAATTTTTTTAATTAAAAAGTCCAAATTAAACCCTGAAAAGATTACAAAAGTGGCTTAAGATCTCAAAATGTCAGTAAATTAATGGAATAATAGATTATATCAAGATCAGTCCCAAATTACAATTTAAACAATTCTACAGAGTAATCTGCTTTATACTGACTGAGGCATTCCAGCATCAACTCCCAATTGTCTTTGCCACAAAGACCTAAAATAACAGCTAATTTGAAACGGAGTTTAATTATATTTGTATAGTTACATAGACATATAGATGTTTCTGGCAATTCACAATACTATATATGGTAGTTTGTTACTATGTTTAAATATTTGACTTAGCATAAACTAGATACAACTCTATTTGCTATGTAATTCTAATGTAGCTATCAGCCTTTGGCAGAACTGTCTACTCAAACTTACTAATTCTAACTTTATTAAGGGCAAAAAGGTAATTATTTTTCCTGTTATTTTTACAATAGGTACTGTTTAAGCCTGCTTAATCAGACAGCAAATATTCACTGATCAGGAACAAAGAACCATACAGTGCTTATAAGTCAAGAAGTATCTGGATGTAAGGAAAATCAGCAGCTAAATCCATTCAAAGTACTTAAATGGAGCTGATACAACCAAAAGGAGAAGGGAAAAATAATTAAAATCTACTTAAAATTATTGTTAAAATAGCAACTGACATTCTGGTATTTTAAATATTTAAATATTTTACTTTAAAAAGCCAAATTAAAAAGAGTAATTTATTTAAAAAATAAAATTTTAAGGTAATTTTTTAAAATTAAAATTTTTTTTAATGTTTCATTTATTACTGAGACAGAGAGAAACAGCATGAACAGGGCAGGGGAAGAGAGAGAGAGGGAGACACATAATCTGGAGCAGGCTCCAGGCTCTGAGCTGTCAGCACAGAGCCCAACACTGAGCTCAAATCCATGAACCATGAGATCATGACCTAAGCCGAAGCCGGATGCTTAACTGACTGAGCCACCCAGGCGCCCTAAAATTAAATTTAAATAAATACTCACTTGTAGCAGATAGGAACTGCCTGGATCTAATAAGCTGGCAGCTTCATTCTGCATCGTGTTCTGCTGTGTAATTGCATCTTCTCGTTTCCGCTCTTTCTGCCCTGCTTCATCGTCTTCATATTCATCTAAGCACTGGAAGAAAGAATAGTTTTCACTTTATTTCCACATAGTATTAACAGAACGTTTTGATAGTATGTAAAGACACATGTAACAGCATTAAAGAAGTATCTGTGAATTCAGGAACTAATTTATACAGCAATATGTACATTTAATTCCTGTAAACTAAATTATCTGCTTAAAATCCCAACCTTCACATTCATACCCCTGACAACTTATCTTTTCTCTAGATTCTAAATAGCAGTGACAGGGTTTGCTTAAAGGTAAGATTCATTTCTTCTTTTCTTACATTCATTCAACAAGTAAACAAATGGTGTCTACTTCTTTTCAGAGAGTAGCAAAAGATAAGCTGTGTGTGTGTGTGTGTGTGTGTATACACACGTGTGTGTGTGTGTATACACACGTGTGTGTGTGTGTATACACACATATATATGCAGGTAATGATAAAGGCCATTTTCCAGTTTACATACTAGTACCTGGGAACATATACAGGAAGAGTATTTTCACCTGGAGAACAAGTCTCCAACAAAAACTCTGTAGATAAGCTTAAAGAGCTTATCATTGAAAGGGTGGGTAATATTTGGTGCTTCAGATATAGAAAAAAGACAATTTCAGATGATGGAATAGAGCATATGGAAAGGTTGTGGCTAAAAAGCTGAATCAACACCTGCATTATCTATCCAAACTCTTGACATGGAAAAAAAATCATAAACAGAAATTTCTATCCATCACACCCACTGTGGAATGAGTTATCTGCTCCTTGTAACTGAACACATTCCTGACCAGTATTACCCTAAAGGCTCTGTGAGAGACAAAAAAAAATAATGTCTCTGTAGGCACTCCGTAAAGACTAAGGCGCTGACCAAAGAAAAGAGGACTTAACAAATTAGAAGAAGAAGGAAAAAAAAAGGCCACTGTGAAAACCAAGGAGACTGGAGTGTCTGCAATAGTAGGAACACAGTAGATAAGCAGCACATTCAAAGACACAAGTTCCACAATGGAGAATATAGAAAAAAGCATCTCTCTGAGATAAAGTCTTATTTTTAGGATGATACAGAAAGGAAGTGAGACGAAAGAAGGGAAGGCGTGAATTAAAGAAAGTTCCTTCATAGTTCTTGAGAGAGGGAAGGATTGGAAAGGCATGTGCTCTGTTCACAGGGACCACAAATAGAGAAGTATAGAATTTCCACTACATAACACAGAAAGATGTTATACTGCTACAGTTCCCTGGAAAATAAGTAAAACATGATCAAAACTGATTTGGGAGGTATCATATGGGTGGCTAAGTTGGTTGAGTGTCCAACTCTTGATTTCAGCTCAGGTCATGATCCCAGGGCCATAGGACTGAGGCCCACACAGGGTCCACGATGAGTGTGGAACCTGCTTATGATTTTCTCTCTCTCTTTCTCTCTCTCTCTCTCTCTCTAGAGGAGTCAACAATGCAGAGAAGTACAGGGACCCAAAGTTCTCTCATCCCTCAAACACAGCCGTATTGAGGCCAGAAGACTTGGAATTCCAGGAATCTGGATTACAGAATGACAGAAACATCTCCAGAGGCCCACGAGGACAGCTTGGTGGGCCATAAGTGTGTTACTGCAAATTGGGAGAAATAAAACAGGCAGTGTATGCACGGAGGGGAGGGATCCTCTTCTGTGGAGAGACAAAAGGAAGAGAAAGAGAGGCTGTGTAAGTGTATTTGGACAAGAGAAAACCACGATAGAAAAAAATAGAGAAATAACCAATTTCTAATTCGATCCAGGGTTGAAAGGCTTCCTCCAGACTGGGGCCAGCCGCCCCATGAGCCAGGCGGGGGGGAAGGGGAGCCAGCACCAGGCTCAGGAGCTAACTCAGAGGCCAGTCAGAGAGAACAGTCCCCTTCAGTACCGTGGAAAGAAGGTATATAGCTGCTCCAAAGACAAAAGACCCTGCAGGCGCCAGCCACCCAGAGGCCCTTCATAGGCTGGCTGGGGGGAGTAGCACTACCCCATAATGAGGGCCTGCAAAGCAGGCTCCTTTAAAACATTGGGATTTGAATCCTAGCAGAGCACCTGGGAAGCAGAGGAGACTGCAATGGGATAGAATGACCTGCTTGCACCGGCGCCACCCTATGAAAACAGCCTGAACAGAGTAGTCTGGAACACTCGGTCAGGGGGGAAAAGACTAGGGTATCACCATTTTTGTCCCCATCACCAACAAAATGGGGCTTCAGGAAACAGGACAGCGGCCCCCAGTGCAGGCGAGACCACCTACACCAAACCACGCCCATCCCCACCTTATAACTGCGTTATCTACACTAGCAAGATGGATACTGACTGAACCAGAGGGCCCCTCTCCAGAGCAGCACAGTCACTGTTTCCAAGGCACCATCAGGTATCAGTCTAGTAGTTTTGCATTTTCTGACTTGATTCCTGGTCAATTGTTATTTTATATATGTATACAGTTTTTATTTCTTCCTTTTTTTCCTCTTATTTCTTCCCTTCTCTATTCTGATTACTCTGGTTGTTGGTTCGTTTAAGCAGACATTTTTAATCTATTCTTTTTATACCTCTTTTGTATCTTCTTCTTTATTGTCCTCTCTTTCTCTGGATTAAGTCGAATAGTCTTCTCTAATTCGCTGCCTGGTCAACTTTTTTCTTCTCTTTTCTTTTTTCCGCACCCCTGTCATTGCTCTCTTTATATGGGATAAGGCTTCTTCTACCACCACCCCCCTTTTAAAAATTTTTCCAGGTTATTTCAATGAACAAATCAAAGCAAACCTGGTGGAAGGTCCAAACCACCACTACGAGTAGAGAGATAAAATAACCAGAGTCACAACAACAGAGAGCACACAACACACTCCAAAAACACCTCCTGAAGGGTCAAGCCCTGGACAGGTTATGACCCTTTTGTAATATAATAGCACTCAAGGTACAGGACACATAATAAGGTATTACACATACAGGGCAGAAAACTATTCAAAATAATGGACGGAAAAATTTGGCTCAAAAGAAATTCCAGGAAGAAATGACAGCTTGAGAATTGCTCAAAACAGATATAAACAATATACCTGATCAAGAATTTAGAATAACAGTCATAAGATTAATAGCTGGGCTTGAAAAAAGCAGAGACTACTGCTGCAGAGATCAAGGAACTAAAAGATAGCCACAATGAATTAAGAAATGCTATAAATGAAATACAAAATAAACTAGATGCAGTGACAGCAAGGATGGAGGAAGCAGAGAGGAGAATAAGTGAAATAGAAGATAAAATTATAGAAAATGATGAAGCCAAGAAAAAGAGAGATAAGAAAATACTGGACCATAAGGGGAGAAATAGATAACTAAGTGATTCAATGAAACATAATTAATACCCATATCACAGGAGTTCCATAAGAAGAAGAAGAGAGAGAAAGGGGCAGAAGGTTTACTTGGAAAAATCAGAGCTGAGAACATCACTAATCTGGGGAAGGAAGCAGACATCCAAATCCAGGGAGCACAGAGCATTCCCTTCTGATTCAATAAGAATAGGTTTTCACCTTGGCTATCATAGTGAAACTTGCAAAAATACAAAGAGAAAATTCTAAAAGCAACTAGGGAAAAATGGGCCTTAACATACAAGGGCAGACACATTAAGGGTCGTAGCAGACCTGTCCACTGAAACTTGGCAGGCAAGAAGCGAGTAGCAAGAAGTATTCAATGTGCTGAACAGGAAAAATATGCAGCCAAGAATCCTTTACCCTGCAAGGCTGTCATTCAGAATACAAGGAAACAGAAAGACTTTCCTAGACAAACAAAAGCTGAAGGAGTTTATGACCACTAAACCAACCCTACAAGAGATCCTAAGGGGGCTCTATGAGTAGAATGCTGCAATAGAAAGGACCAGAGACAGCACCACAAGCATGAAACCTACAGATAACACAATGACACTAAATCCCTATCTTTCAATAATAACTCTGAATGTAAATGAGCTAAATGCCCCAATCAAAAGACCTAGGGTATCAGAACAGATTAAAAAACAAAACAAAACAAAACAAAAAACAAGAGCCATCTAGATACTGTCTACAAGAGACTCATTGTAGACCTGAGGATACCTTCAGATTGAAAGGAAGGTGATGGAGAACCATCTATCATGCCACTGGAAGTCAAAGAAAGCTGGAGAAGCCCTATTTCTAACAGATAAACTAGATTTTAAACTAAAGGCTGCAACATGAGATGAATAAGGGCATTGTACCATAATTAATGGGGTCTATCCATCAAGAAATGATAACAATGTTTATGCTCCAACTTGGAGCGCCTAAATATAAATATCAATTAATCACAAACAAAAGCAATCTTATTAATAAGAATACAGTAATTGCAGGGGACTTTAATAACTCACTTACAGCAATGGACAGATCATCTAAACGGAAAATCAATAAAGAAAAACAGTGGCTTTGAATGATACACTGAACCAGATGGACTTGACTGATATATTCAGAATTTTTCATTCAAAAGCAAAATATACATTCTTCTCAAGTGCACAGGGAAAATTTTCCAACAAAGATCACACACTGGGTCACAAATCAGCCCTTAATTAATATAAAAGAACTGATACCACACATATTTTCAGGTCACAATGCTATGAAACTTGAAAACAACCACAAGAAAAAAACTGGAAAGTCTACAAATGCATGCAGGTTAAAAAAACATCCTATGAAAGAGTGAATGGGTCAACCAGGCAATTAAAGAATAAAATAAAAATACATGGAAGCAAATGAAAGTGAAAACATGACAGTCCAAACCCTTTAAGATGCAGAAAAGGCAGTCATAAGAAAATACATTGCAAACGAGGCCTATCTAAAGAAAAAAGAAAAATCCCAAACACAAAAAAAAAAAACCCTCTAACTTCATACCTAAAATAACCCTAAAACAGCAATGAAACCCCATTGCCAGCAGAAGAGCAGTAATAAAGATCAGAGCAGAAATTAATAATATGGAATAAAAAAATTAGAACAGATCAGTAAATCTAAGAAACTTATTTTCAGAATAGACCCTGTATACAGCAGTTCAGAGTGGAAATTAACAGGGACCAAAATTGGAGTAGACAACAACGTAGGCAGTTTGGTCCTATGAAAAACAATATATCCTAGTTGGAAAACAGAAATAATAATAAAAAAAATCTCATAAAGGTACCAAAGTTTAAGAAATGAGTCCTGATTGGAAAAAAATCTCTTAGAACTCTCTAAAAACCTTTTTCAGACCAATAGATATTATCATGTTTACTGGCAAAATATCCACAAAACGTAAAAGCAAAATCAGACTAAAAACATTCATATTCATTCCACTATCAAGATAGTTGTTAACATCACTCTGGAAGTGCTTTCTAATAAAACCAGGTAATAATAAAAGAGTTCAGCATTAGAAAGAAGGCAAAATTCCTTTACCTCACATGGTATAATTTCATTGAGATAATAAAATATTTTATAATTATTAGAGCTTGTTACAATGGTTATGTGAGTATGAAAAAATAGCTTCCAAAAGTAACATCAATAGACTGTATAATTTTAGTGGTAAATACAAAAAAGCAAAAACCTTTATGAAAAAGAATGATAAAACTGCTCAGAAAAATAAAATAAAACCTATTCTTAAATGGAGAAAAACCTAATATTGTGAGGATATCAATAATCTGTAAATCAATTTGTAAGTTGAATAACAATTCCAATCAATACCTTAAGGGAATTTATTTGGAAAGCAGAAATGGGTAATCTGGATAAATAAATACACAAGACATCCAGAAAAATTACTTGTCTGGAAAGAGTTACAACAGAACATTCCCTCAAGTAACATTAAAATGTATAAATTCACAATAATAAAAACTGTACAACTGAGGTCCTAGAAAAAAATACAATAAAAGAATTCTTCAATACTGAGACAAGAGATCAATCATTTAATGCAAAGTGGGGGCTGACAAGCAAGAGGATAAAATCTGGAAAAAAAAAATGGTCTCATCTCTAGCCTTCCACTCTAGGAAAGCAAACATCACTCATTCTCCAGTACGTGGACTGCAAAAATGCCTTATCATAAGAATCAAATATCAGTCACATAAAGCTAAAACTCTTAAATCCTAGAAAGCACAGATAGAAAGTAAAAGTTAAAGCAAGTAGCTATGAACTCCCTGGGCACAGGGATATATTTTATTTATCTTTGTTCTCATTTGCGGAGATCCACTCCCTCAACACTAACCATCTTCCCTCCTTCCACTACATCAATAAATGCAGACTCCCTGACTCACATATTAAAAAGAAGGAAAAATATTCAGTAAATGTTAGATAAATGAATAAATGAGTTACCAAAATGAAACCAATTAGGGGGATTGACTATGGGACCACAACTTAACACTGAATATTCTTTCCCATGGCAGTGCTATTACCTATTGACCTGGGAACCTGTTTATCACACATACTATCTCTGTGGAGAGTGTGTGCATTATACATTCCAGGCAGCTTTTAGAATAGGGATTACTTGATTAATCACAACTTCCCTCCAAGTTTCTTCTATCAACCAGTACAATTCTTTTGGCAACAAGCATCCTAAAAATTCCTTAAGCCATCTTACATAACTGGGATAAATACACCTGGAGGAACAATTTGCTAGAATTAATGAGAAATAAGAATGAAAGCAAAAAAGAACAGTTAATGCACCAAGATGGAGTAAGACATTTTCCATTTTTATCTCTTGCAAACATTAGTATTTCTCTAAGTGTGCAGATGACTGATATCCTTAAGAGAGACAAAGTTATGTTTTAATATTTTTTAAGTAATCTCTACATCCAATATGGGGCTCACACTCACAACCCCAAGATCAAGAATCACATGCTCCACCAACTGAGCTAGCCAGGCATCCCGAAAGTTTTTTTTTAATCTGAAATGTTTTTTCTTTTGTTTCCTTTTTTTAATTTTTATCCAAGTTAGTTAACGTACAGTGTAATAATGATTTCAGGAACAAAATTTAGTGATTCATCGCTTACATATGACACCCAGTACTCATCCCAACAAGTGTCTGCCTAAATGTCCCATTTAGCTTTTTCCCCCCCACCCAACACCCCTCCAGCAACCCTCGGTATGTTCTCTGTATTTAAGAGTCTCCTATGATTTGTCTCATTTGTTTTCATGTATTTTTTGCTTCCCTTCCATATGTTCATCGGTTTTGCATCTACAGTTTTCAGTGTATAGATTTTTCACCTCTTTGGTTAGGTTTATTCCTAGGTATTTTATGGTTCTGAGTGCAACTGTAAATGGGATCATCGAGACTTTGGTTTCTCTTTCTGCTGTTTCATTACCGGTGTATAGAAATGCAACAAATTTCTGGGCATTTATTTTATATCCTACAACATTGCTGAATTCATGTATCAGTTTTAGCAGTTTCGGGGTGGAGTCTTTTGGGTTTTCCACATAGAGCATCATGTCATTTGTGAAGAGTGAAAGTTTGACTTCCTCCTTGCCAATTTGGAAATTTGGATGCCTTTTATTGTTTTTGTGTTGTCTGATTGCTAAGGCTAGGACTTTCAACACTGTGTTGAGTAACAGTGGTGAGGGTGGATATCCTTGTCATGTTCCTGACCTTAGGGGGAAAGCTCTCAGTTTTTCCCCATTGAGGATGATATTAGTGGTAGGTCTTTCATGATCGTGAGGTGTGTCTTTCTATATCTACTTTCTTGAGGGTTTTTATCAAGAAAGGATGCTGTATTTTGTCAAATGCTTTTTCAGCATCTACTGAGAGGATCATGTGGTTCTTATCATTTCTTTTATTAATGGGATGTAACATAGTTGGTTGGTTTGTGGATACTGAACCAGCCCTGCATCCCAGAAATAAATCCCACTTGATCATGGTGAAAAATTCTTTTAATGTACTGTTGGATCTGGGTGGCTAGTATCTTGTTGAAAATTTTTGCATTCATATTCATCAGAGATATTGCTCTGTAGTTCTCCCTTTTACTGGGGTTTTTGTCTGGTTTTGGAATCAAGGTAATACTGGCCTCATAAAATGATTTTGGAAGTTTTCCCTCCATTTGTATTTTTTTTTTTTGGAACAGCTTCGAAAGAACAGGTGTTAACTTTTCTTTAAATGTTTGGTAGAATTCCCCTGGAAAGCCATCCGGCCCTGGACTCCTCTTTGTTGGGAGATTTTTGATTACTGATTCAATTTCTTTACTGGTTATGGGTCTTTCCAAATTTTCTATTTCTTCCTGTTTCAGTTTTGGGTAGTTTATATGTTTCTAGATATTTGTCCATTTCATTCAGATTTGCCCAATTTGTTGGCATATAATTGCTCATAATATTCTTTTATTATTGTTACCATTTCTGCAGTGTTTGTTGTGATCTCTCCTCATTCGTGGTTTTATTTATTTGGGCCCTTTTCTTTTTTCTTTTTGATCAATCTGGCTAGGGGTTTCTCAGTTTTGTAAATTCTTTCAAAGACCCAGCTCTTGGTCACTGATCTGTACTACTGTTTTTTTTTTTTTTACTTCAATATCACTGATTTCTGCTCTAATCTGTTCTTTTTCCAGCTCTATTAGGTGTAAGGTTAGGTTATGTATTTGAGACCTTTCTTCCCTCTTTAGAAAGTCTTGGATTGCTGTTTTCTTCCCTCTTATGACTCCCTGTGTTGTATCCCAGAGGTTTTGGGACCAAGATGCAGTCTCAAGTAGATGCCACGACAGCAAGGATGGACAAAGCAGAGCAGCGAATCTGTGATACAGAAGACAAAATTTTGGAAAATAATGAAGAAAAAAAAGGTAAACAAAGGCAAAACATCACAATACAAGACTTAGAGAACTCAGTGACTCCTTCAAAAGGAGTAACATCCAAACCATAGGAATCCCAAAAGATGAAGAGAGAGAAAAGGGGCAGAAGGTTTATGTGAGCAAATTACAGGTGGAAAACTTTCCTAATTTGGGGAAGGTGACAGACATCAAAATCCAAGAAGCACAGAGAATTCCCAATAGATTTCACAAAAACTAACCATCACCAAGGCATATTATAATCAAATTCATAAAATATACAGACAAGAAAAGAATTATGAAAGCAGCAAGGGAAAAAAGTCCCTAACCTAGAAAGACAGATCAGGTTTGCTATCTATATAAACCTGGCAGGCCAAAAAGGAGTGGCACAATATATTCAATGTGTTTGTTGAACTAGAAAACTATACAGCCGAGAATTCTTTTTCCAGCAAGGCTATCATTTAAAATAGGAGAGAAAGCGTTTCCCAAACAAACAAAAACTAAAGAAGTTCGTGACCACTAAACCAGCCCCACAGGAAGTTCTAAGGGGGACTCTTAGAGTGGAGAAAAGACAAAACAAAACAAAACAGACAAAAGCAACAAAGGCTAAAAAGGACCAGAGAACATCACCAAAAACACCAATTTTATAAGCAACACAATGGCACTAAGTTCCTATCTTTCAGTACTCACTCTAAATGTCAATGTACTAAGTGATCCAATCAAAAGACATAGTGTGTCAGAATAGATAAGAAAACTGGACCCATCTGTATGCTTTAAAGAGACCCATTTTATTTATTTACTTGTTTATTTATTTTTTACCATTTATTCATTTTGAGAGAGAGAGAGGGTACGAGTGGGGGAGGGGCAGAGAGAGAGGGAAACACAGAATTGGAAGCAGGCTCCAGGCTCTCAGCTGTCAGTACAGAGCTTGACACAGGCTCAAACCCACGAGCAATGATATCATGACCTGAGCCGAAGTCAGATGCTTAACCTACTGAGCAACCAAGGCACCCCAAGAGACTCATTTTAGACCTAAAGACACCTGCAGATTGAAAGTAGGGGAATGCAGAACCATCTACTATGCTAACGATTGTCAAAAGAAAGCTGGAGTAGCCATATTCCTATCACTAAACTAATTTTTTTAATTTTTTAATGTTTTATTTATTTTTGATACAGAGAGAGACAGAGCATGAGAGGGGGAGGGGCAGAGAGAGAAAGAGACACAGAACCGGAAGCAGGCTCCAGGCTCCAAGCTAGCTGTCAGCACAGAGCCTGACGCGGGGCTTGAACCCACGAACCCACGAACCCACAAACGTGAGATCTGACCTGAGCCAAAGTCGGAGGCCTAACCAACTGAGCCACCCAGGCGCCCCTCAAACTAAATTTTAAAATAAAGACTGTAACAAGAGATGAAGAAGTGCATTGCATCATAATTAAGGGGTCTGGCCACCAAAAAGATCTAACAATTGTAAATATGTATTCCCCGAAAGTGAAAACACCCAAATATATAAATCAATTAATCACAAACATAAAAGAAACTCATTGATAATAATATAATAGTAGAGGCCTTCAACACCCCACTTACAGCAATGGACAGATCATCTACACAGATAATCAACAAGGAAACAATGGCTTTGAATGACACGCTGGACCAGATGTACTTAACAGATATATTCAGAACATTTCATCCTAAAGCAGAATACACATTCTTCTTGAATACACATGTAACATTATCCAGAAAAATCACAGACTGGGAAACAAATCAGCCCTCAACAAGTACAAAAAGATCAAGATCATACCTTGCATATTTTCAGACCCCAACGCTATGAAACTTGAGATTAACCACAAGAAAAAATTTGGAAAGACCATGAATACTTAGAGATTAAAGAACATCCTAAACGAATAGATTAACCAAGAAATTAAAGGGAAATTAAAAAGTACATGGAAGATAATGAACATGAAAACACAATAGCCCAGCAGTTATTTAAAAAAATTTTTAAGTTTATTTATTTTTGAGAGAAAGAGAGAAAGACAAGCAGGGGAGGGGCAGAGAAAGGAAGAAAGAGAGACCTTCAAGGAAGCTCCACACTGTCAGTGCAGAACCCAAAGTGGGGCTCGAACTCACAAATTGTGAAATTAAGACCTGAGCCAAAATCAAGTCAGACATTTAACCGAATGAGCTCCCCAGGCACCCCTCCCCTCAACAGTTATTTTTAAGTAAATACTAGCAAAACAGAACCAAAAAAGAACTCGAAACATTTTTTTAAGTTTCTTTCTACTAAGTATAAATTTTTTACCTGGAGAAAAAGATAAGAAGAAAAAGACACTGGTTTTATATTATATTTACACCAGTAACGTAGAACTGAATCCCTTATCTCTCTCCCCAGCTCTCATTTTTAGATGAATGTAATCATGTAAAAATTACTCTCTCCTTTTACACAGATTACAGAAGAGAAATGCATTAGAACTAGGTTAACAATTATTATAAACTGAAACCAAAAAGTCAAATTTTATGAAACGACAAGTTTAAAACACAAACATCACTGATTGTCATCAAGTTCTTTGCTTTTCCAAAAGCTGCATTTTACAGCACTAACATTTTGCCAAGTAAAATCCCGTAACAAAACAAAAATATGATTTTCATTCCTAGTAACACATTACTAATTTTAAATTCTATATATTATGTTCTAAAATATTATTCAGATTATTGCTACATATCTGACAAAAGTAACCAAGGAAAAAGGAAAAAAGGATTTTTTTTTAAGGTTTATATTTTAGAGAGAGAGAGTGCAAGTGTGCATGTGGGTGAGGGGCAGAAAGAGAGGGAGACGGAGATTCCCAAGCAGGCTCTAAGCTTTAATCAGAATGATTAAAATTAAAGACTGATAATATCGTTTGAACGAGTATTTCAAATAACTGAATATATACTATATCACTGGTAAAAACTAAAAATAGAAAACCGTGACAGTTTCTTTTTTATTTTTTTTAATGCTTTTTATTTATTTTTGAGAGACAGAGAGAGACAGTGTGAGCAGGGGGTCAGAGAGAGAGAGGGAGACAGAGAATCTGAAGCAGACTCCAGGCTCCGAGCTAGCTGCCAGCACAGAGCCCAACGCAGGGCTTGAACCTACGAACTGTGAGATCACGACCTGAGCCGAAGCCGATGCTTAACTGACTGAGCCACCCAGCGCCCCTGACAGTTTCTTATAAACTTAAATATACACTCAGCATATGACCCAGCAATTCTACTCCTAGTTATTTACCAAGAGGAATAAAAACATGTTAACTCAAAACCTACACCAGAAGAAATCAACTTTCTTCATAATAGCCAAAAATTGTAAACAGTTCAAAAGTCTACCAATTAGAACTCCCCTATGACCCAGCAATAGCACTGCTAGGGATATACACAAAGGATACAGAAATGCTGATGCATAGGAGCACATGTACCCCAATGTTCATGGTGGCACTTTCTACAATAGCCATCATGGAAAGAGCCTAAAATGTCCATCACCTGATGAATGGATCAAGAAGATGTGGTATATATATATATATAATGGAGTACTACATGGCAACGAGAAAGGATGAATTATGGCCATTTGTAACAAAGTGGATAGACCTCGAGGGTGTCATGCTAAGCGAAATAAGTCAGGCAGAGAAGGACAGATACCATATGTTTTCACTCATAAGTCTAACAGGAGAAACCTAACAGAGGACCATAGGGAGAGGGAGGGGGAAAGAGAGCTGGGGAGAGTGAGGGACACAAATCATCAGAGACTATTGAATACTGAAAACAAACCAAGGACTGAAGGGGAGTGGGAGCTGGGAAGAGGGTAATGATCATGGAGGGGGAGCACTTGTGGGGAGAGGCACTGGGTATTATATGGAAACCAATCTGAAAATAAACTATTATAAATTTAAAAATATATATAATTAATAAAAAAAATTTTAAACAAAAAAAGTCTGCCAAACAGTAAACAGATAAATAGCAGTATAGCCATGTAGTGAAAAACTAACTCAGTAACAAAATGAAAAGAATCTCAAAAGCACTATGCTAAGTGAAACATACCAGAAAATGAAGACTATATACTATATTAATCCATTTATATAAAATTCCAGAGAAACAAAATCATAGTGACAGAAAGCAGAGCAGTGGTTGCCAGGAGCTGGGTGTGAAGAGAAGGGGACTGATGAGAAGGGGGCAGAAGGAGTGATGAAAATGTTTTACATCCTGATTCTCAAGATGGTTTACCCAGATTTGTACATCTGTCAAAATTCATCAAATTGTATTCTTAAAATAGTAGCATATTATTATATATAAATGACAAATAAATAAATAATATTAAAAAAAACATAGTAATGGGGATACTGAACAAATAAACTACAACTAATAAACTGCCAAGAAGGAGAACGGAAAAAAGAAAGAAAAGATTAGGCCAATTAATTCGAAACTAAAAGGACATATGAACTAATACCAATATACTGACCTGTTCTGTCTTTATTAAAGGAAAAACTATTCTTAAAATTACCACTTAAGAGACAGTTTCAACAATGTATATATGGTAAAAGTATGTCTCAGTAGTTTCATAAGATTAAGGATCTATTTTTAAATTTTTTTTAGGTGCAATGATATTGCTCTTTTGTTTAAAAAAAGATTCCAGGGCACCTGGATGGCTTAGTCGGTTAAGTTATCAGACTCTTGGTTTCAGTTCAGGTCCTAATCTCACAGTTGGAGCTCTGCACTAACAGCATGAAGCCTGCTTGGGATATTCTCATTCATTCATTCATTCATTCATTCATTCTCTCTCTCTCTCTCTCTCTCTCTCTCTCTCTCTCTCTCTCAAAATATAACAAATTAAATTAAAATTAAAAAAGAAAATTACAAAATAAGAACTCAGATTTTGGAATCATCAAGACCTAGATTCATATCCCAGGTCTGTCACTTAAAATAGTAATAGCTTCTACTATTTACCATTTTCTCGGTGTGTAGGGCACTGTTAAGCACTAACATGTAATATTTCATAAATTCTCACAAAAACCTTAGGAAGGTGTATACTATTTTACAGAAGTGGAAACTGAGGGTCAGAAATAAGTAACAGGCTTAAAGACGCAAAGTTGTTGAGGGGTCAGTCGGAACTCTAACCCTAAATTCAATTTCCAACTACCAAGAATAACTTGTTCATCAGTCATGAAATTCAGTTAGCATAGCACAACCCAGAATTTTTATGAAGAAAAAGAACAGAATAGAAAATATCAGAGAACACGTTTTTTGTGGAACTTTTGTTTCAGATGGCTCACTTAGTAAAGGGCAGAATTAGAAAGCGGTATAGGGAAAAATGAGCGGCCATGAGTAGACGATAGCTATAGTTGGATGAGAGCTGTCGAAGGGCTTATCTACCCTGTAGGTCTACGTTTGTTTCTTTGTTTGTTTAATTTTAAAAGGACTTCCTGGAGGAATTTTATCAGGTCTCATTTCCACATCTACTTCAGTCACTGAACCAGACCAAGCTTCCCCAGGTCTCATCCAGCGCTAGACAGACTCTCATTTCCATCTTGCTCTGTACACTGTGTAATCTAAACCAACTATGTATTCTCCCTCCTTCCAAATCATTACACTGTATCCTTTGAATTCCTGTAGACTAATATTTTGCTCTCCTCGGCTGCAGAATGAAATCTAGCTAGCTCCCAGTAAAAGCCTTTCCCTCTATAGCTGTCTCAACTGAAAGTTATTTGTTTTTTAATTTCTCTTATGCCTTCGGGGCTGGTGGTAGGGTTAGTGCTTTTTCTGGCTACCATTCTGGACAAAGTCTCTCCTTTGACCATGAAGCTCTATCTAGCCCAGCGATTCTCATTTGGTCAATACCACTCCCTGTAAGGCATGGAATTCTGTGAAAGCATTTTTGGTCATATTGATGACTAAGGGATAATACTGGTTTTATGTATCAGGAGCATGGGATGAATACCTTGCAACTGGAAAAGTTAGTCCCTCTAAGAAAAAATTGACATACATCTCATTTGACTACAGAATGTAAAACTGAACAGTCATGAAAGTGAAATGTCTAAAGTGATATAGCGCTAAACATATTTTACCTCTTAAAAACAATGCGGGGGGGGCGGAATGCCGGGTTTTAATATATACATAAGTTTTTTCCAGGAAAACTATATCTTGTAAATGATATTTTGTTAGTAACTTTATGAAAAAAACTGCTTGACATTTCAAAAAATATCACTAACAGCAAAACTATTCATGCTATTAGAGTCATTAATAAAGCACACTTTTATCAGTCCAAAAGAAAGTCTGAAAGCCACTGTACTATGTTTTTATAGCTCTAAGTCTGAGTGAGGCAACAGACTGCACTATCACAGCATTACAACAGTATATCACACTTTTATAACAAAACATGGCATGTACAGAATATATGCAATGTTTGCTGAACTAAATGGGTGCACAGTGGAAAGACTAGACTCAACCAAATTACAAAAGACACTGAGACTAAGAAGTTGAGGCTTAAAGTCTAAAATATAGGGGCGCCTGGGTGGCTCAGTCGGTTAAGCCTCCGACTTTGGCTCAGGACAGATCTCACATTCGTGGGTTCGAGCCCCGCGTCAGGCTCTGTGCTAACAGCTAGTTCAGAACCCGGAGCCTGTTTCCGGTTCTGTGTCTCCTTCTCTCTCTGCGCCTCCCCCTCTCATGCTCTGTCTCTCTATCAAAAATAAATAAAACATTAAAATAAATTTTTTAATACAAAGTGACCAGCTAATCATCACTTAATTTTTTGAACAAATGAGAAGCATACTAATTCTGAAAGACTAACCTTAGAGTGACATATATGCAAATGAACTTGAGTTGGGAATCTTAAGGCAGTAGTTTCCCATTACTAGACTTTCTGTTAGCACAGCTCAAACGTTTTTTGTTTTGTTTTGTTTTTTCCTTCAGTTCAAAGTCTTCTCTTTTATTAAAGTCTAAGTCAACCACTACATGGCCTGGTATTCAATAAGGGAAAACTTGTTCAAATAAGGTAAAATATTATCATCAGTATCCCCAGGTGATTGTTTACACTCAAGTAGCATTATAGATAAATTTCTGAGAAGCCCATCTGTGAGGTTTACACTTTGCCCAATTCCTCTGCAGTGGAGATTCCCAGTTCACTTAAACTTAGTCTAAGTTCCTGGATAACACAGGGGTAGATTTCCTTATGAGGTCCTGATTTGTCCTTAACAACCTCTAGGATGCTAACTGCACTAGCAAAATCATTTAACCATCTGAATGCCAGCAAAGCAGCACCAATGACTTTGGGTTCTGGAACCAAAACAGCCCACAAGCATGTTCATCCCTTTACATAATCCCCAGGCATCAATATCTGGTAGGTGCAGGAGGCCTCAAGGACTGACAAGGCCAACTACAGCTGTTGCTACCATGCAGGACGGGAGAAGAGCACTGAGCCTGGTGATGACAGCACACAGTCTAGGCCAAAGGTTTATAATGTATCAAATACATAGTAAAAAAAATTTTTTTTTAATTTTAATTTACAAAAGGGCACCTGGGTGTCCCAATTTGTTGAGCATCCGACTTTGGCTCAGGTCTTGATCTTGCCATTCATGGATGTGAGCTCTGTGCTGACAGTTCAGAGCTGGGGCCTGCTTCAGATTCTGTATCGCTCCCTCTCTCTGCCCCTCCTCCACTTGCACTCTGTGTCTCTCTCTCAAAAATAAACATTAAAAACTGTTTTAATAAAATAAAAATTTAGTTAAGTTCATAGAATGAAATAACTAAAAAGAATCCATTTATGGTAGCTTTTCCTTATCAATTTTTATAAAGCAAAATTCCACAAAATTTAGTTCAGAAAAAGCAATCAACATAACATTTGCCAACTTTAAACACAATTGTATTGATGTATTTTAAATGCTTCCAATATATGGACAACAGCACATGCCAGAGAACTTTTTACTTACATTAGTAAGAATTCTTAGTATACAGAGTATACCTAAGCACAACCAATAATCGCATTCACATATATTATTTATCTAGAACTAGGCATACCAAAGCAAAATGCAATTTACAAATCTTTTGATTCAAACACTTTAAAATTTGTTAAAATTAATTTTTGATAAAATTAATGTTTAAGCCAAATTTTCAGACTTTGATATTTGGACAGAATAAATTGTGTGGTATACTATCCAGTTCTTAGAAGAGTTCAGCTGCATACTGCTTCACATTCCCTTTTTTCACATCTTTCCTCTTTCAAGAGATGAATCTTAGAATGAAACAATTCTTCTCCAAATAATATTGCATAGTTCACAAAATCCATTAAGAAATGCTAGGTCCTTTAATTTTCAGAATCCACCCCCCACCCAATTTACTATTCTCTTCTATCCAAATGCTGAAGTGTATATAACATATGCTCATTTGATCTTAATATGAAGAATCCATACAAATTCCTCAGGTGTTCTGGTTTTTCAATGAATTTTTGTGAAGTATAAATAGTTCCCTATAAAGTTCTAACACTAGGGAATAGGGCAACATTTTCTTCATAGAATTAGAATGAGGAAAAAAATAGAACAGAACTAAAATGAAATGCAAAATTTAAACAACCAAGTAAATTTAACTATCTATTACAATAAATCATATAAGTGTGGCTCTAAAAGCATTCTGGTGGTCCTTTGCATTCAAAAGAAAATCAAGTAAGGGGCACATAGGTGACTCAATCTGTTAAGCATCAGACTCCTGATTTTGGCTCAGACCATGATCTGACAGTTCCATGGGTTCAAGCCCCACATTGGGCCTGCTGGGGATTCTGTCTCCTTCTCTCTCTGCCCCTCCCCTGCTCATGCTCGATCGCTTGCTTGCTTGCTCGCTCGCTCTCTCAAAAATAAATAAATAAACTTTTAAAAAATTGTATAAAAGAAAATCAGGTAAGCAATCCTGGCATAGCTCTTAGGGAAAAAGAAAGAAAAGCTATATAATTCAATGAGTATGAAAAAAGCTTAGCATCACACAATTACAAACTGTGAATATGGGTAAGTGGGTGTGATTTCCAAAATGAAACTTACTATATACATGAAAGGCATTAGGGAAGCTGAGATTTTCTTCAGTAAGACCATGTCAATCCTATCACTACCGCTGCTTCTTTATCTGCCTCCCTCTCTGGTAATACCCCTTTTCATCCTCCATTAGTCCTTTATCTAGCCTATATCGGTTTGTCATCTCTCAACATCTGCCTAGATATTCTTTACCTTCTCTCCCTGCTCCTAAACCAAGAGGTTTATTTTGAAATGGTTACACAACAGAAACTTTCCAACATAACAAAAAGAAAACTGAAATAAGATCAAATTAGTAAGTATCGTTACACGGAAAGAACTGAGCAAAATGAACAAATGATCTCTCCCCTCTCATCAGGTAACTGAAAAAGCTACACATATCTGTAACACAATGATTAAAAACTACAACTACTACACAGCTCTAAGCCAGAAAGTATGGGAAATAAATGGAGTAAATTAAAGTGTATGAAATTTTCAAAACTAATTATTAAACAATTCAACAACTGAATTAATTATGCTTTCTAACAACTTGGTAACATCTAATAGAAGCATTCTGATTTCATGGATTTCAAAGCTCAGTTTACAACAGAAGTTAGCATTTTAAACAAAAAGAAACCTTATTTGTAAAGAATCTGAAAATATAACACGCCAGATACAGGAAATGAAATCAGATTTTCATTTTTACAGTTTTAGAGCACCTTCCCCACCACTATAATCTACACCAGTTCTCTCACATATGACTCAGCCAGAATCAGATCCAACCATGCTATCTTGTGCTGGGATCCCATTAGACCTCAGGGTTAAACAGTGTTAAATTCTCTAAATAGCAATATTCATGATTAGAGAGGTAGCACTCTCACTTTCAGACATTTCAACTAATCTTAATAACTTTAAAACTGTAGTTGGGCACTTTTATTTAAACAGAAAATGACATCTTTCCTAATTACAAAATTACTTACTGTACATTACCGAAACACTTTTAAAATAGACAAAAAAGGAAATGTTAAAAAAACTCATCCTTAAACAACTGTTACTGCTTTGATACAAATTCTTCTACTAGAACTTTTTATTTTAATCCAGGTAATTATAGACATCCTGCTGAGCCGTCCTTGTACCATCTCTTCACTTGCAACAAAAATTTTAGTAGCTACATAGTATGATATCACATGAATATAGCATGATTTGTTTAAGCATATCTGGTTGTGGGTCATATAAGCTAAATAGTCTATCATATAAATTCTAGTGTACATCTCTAATTTTCATGGCTCTTCAAACATGCTGCAAAATCTTCTGCCAAGAAGGCTGCCTTATCCTTATTATATTTTTAACTCTTTCAAGCATATTAGGCATTGATTGAGCCCTAGTTAGAATAATGAACATGTGTTATCTTTATTGACCTTATATATTTCTTTCTTTATTTCTCTCACCGATCTCTTCTTTCAATTAAAAAAAACTTTTAGGGGTGCCTGGGTGGCTCAGTTGGTTAAGCGTCCAGCTTCAGCTCAGGTCATGATCTCACGATTCATGGGTTCGAGCCCCGCATCGGGCTCTGTGCTGACAGCTAGCTCAGAACCTGGAGCCTGCTTCAGATTCTCTCTCTCTCTTTCTGTAACCCTCCCCTGCTCATGCTGTTTCTGTCTCTCAAAAATAAATTTAAAAACATTAAAAATTTTTTAATTGAATATTTATTTATTTTTGAGAGAGACAGAGTGTGAGTGGGGAAGGGGCAGAGAGAGAAGACAGAACCCAAAGCAGGTTCTAGGTTCTGAGCTGTCAGCACAGATCCCAACGCAGAGCTTTAACTCACAAACCACGAGATCACGGCTTGAGTCAAAGTCAGCTGCTCAACCTACTGAGCCACCTACGCATCCCTCTCTTTCAATTTTTATATTAGTCCTTCATTTCCCTAGTGTTTGTAAAAGCTCTTACTACAATAAGATGGTAACCTCTGTCTATCATATAGTCAATTTTTTACTAGCTCACCTTTTAATTCTGTTTAAGTTTTCCTTTTGAAATTTTCTCCCTGTGCTTTTATGTTAAAAAAGTTTTCCCATTTTGAGATCTAATAAACACATACACTTTCTAATTTTTACTGTTTCATCATTAACTTTCTAACTCATCTCATATTTAATATGTCAATTAGTAAGGCTGGAAACATTTTTATTTTATAATAAACTGTTCTAACCATATACATGGAATAATCCAGAACTGTAACACTGGCAATGGGTTGTATGAGTAACGGCTCCTGGAGGAATTTAGCACCGCCCACCTCCAAGTTTTATATTCAGAGGCTCTGAACAATCCATCTCCTCACCATGGATTCAAAATGCTACCTTTGTTTTACATTTTTATACATGGGTATGTTTTTAACTTTCTGTTATATTCCACTGATCTATATTAATATATCCAAATGAAATTACTTTTATCATTATAAGTTAATAGCATCTAATAATATCTAGCAGTTCTCTTTATTATTTTTCATTTGTAAAACTCTCTTGGCCATTCCCAGCCACTGTATTCTCCTACTAGAATAATCATTTCAGTACATCTGAATTAAGTATAAATTATTTGGAGAAAGTTACTGACAACATTTATTAGCTCTGTAACCTTATAAAATGGGGACAAGAACGGTGCCAACATTATAGGACTGTTGATATACAGGAGAACAGTAAGTTAAAACCAAGGAAATGAAAGTAGATATGGATACTGGCAGGAGAATCTGACTGGACTGGGAGAGCCACAAGCAGTCAAGTAGCAGTAACAAGATGACCCCCAGTAGTTAAGCTCATGATGTCATTCTTGTACACAGAAAATTTTAAAGGGAAATGATGAAGGGGTTTGGTATTGAGCATCTGAAATATTTGTGGGATATGTAAGAGAAAAGGAAGACCAAGGTACAGACCAGAGGCTAAACCTCTTCTACTAAAACTGCAAGGAAGCCTCTCAATATGGATCTAAACAGGTAACCCTTTCCTATTTTATCCCAGCCCATTTCATTACAGATTTTAATAAGAAGCAGGGTTTTCAAGAACTCTCATGTATAGCATGCTCTAAGAAACACTATACAAATGCAGTAAAGCCTTCTTCTTCAACATTGAACAAGCCAAACTTCCCTATGTCTTAAACAATTAATATGGGTCATTCTCAACCTCAAATTCTTCCCTCCAAATAATGAAAATTGGTGATTAACAAATTCAGAGGATCCAAAATTAACCATAAAAAGATTAAAGGCAGAAGTTCTAAAACTTTTAAAACAGTTATGTCTTTCTAGTTTTGGGGGGAATATTTATTTACAAAGTCATTCAGAATTTCCTATAAACTACCTAGGGAGATTTGGAAAGACAGGAGGAAAGAAGACTTAGAACAGAAGGCAATCTACCATATGCTGAGATTTCTCCAATGCGATGTGTTTTTTCTGAGAATTTAAAAATATTTGGATAAACACAATAACAGAATAATTTGTATACATACTCGAACAAAAGGAATGATAGCACTGAATCCTTTGGAACTGAGCAATTATTCTGGAATCTCTTATATGCTTAGAGAAACAAAACCACCAAATAGCTTCTCTCCTTTGGCCAGAATTTTCAATAGAGAACATTACCATTCGGTCAATACTACTAGAAAGAAATTACTGAATAAGGGAAGGTTATAGGAAAAGGGATCCAAGAGAAAAATAGGTTGATAGCCATAGTTTTGCTACAGTTTCCACGTGCCCAGCACAAAGCTCTGTAGAGATTCTACAGAGAACCTACCTTTTCAATTATCTGTGAAGTGCATCTTTAGTCTTTTTTTTCCCCTTAGGCACATTCATCTAACCCCTCTTAGGAAGCTTTACACTCTCTTTAAACTTCCTCATCCCCTATATACATCCTCTCCCATTCCCAACATAGTCCATCTGAAAATAATTTTTTCTAAGTTTTTAAGTTTGTTTATTTTTGAGAGAGAGAGAGAGAGAGAGAGAGAGAGAGAGCGCGAGAGAGAGCGAGCGAGCGAGCGCACACAAGCGGGAGAAGGGCAGAGAGAAAGACATAGTCTGAAGCAGGCTCCATCCAGGCTCTGAGCTGTCAGTGCAGAGTCTGACGCAGGGCTCAAACTCACCAACCGTGAGATCAGGACCTGAGCCAAAGTCATATGCTTAACAGACTGAGCCACCCAGGTAGGTGCCCGTATCTGAAAATAATTTAAACATAAAAGTCATTCATACTAATATATACTTTCATTAAGAATGGTTTCTCTCATAAAAAAATAAAAGGTATATGTCTATATAAAACAAACTAAAACTGATCTTGAATGTAAGCTATCACTTGACAGAGGCTGGCACCTGCAGGTACTTAAAAATTAAGTAGATGAATGAACAACTTAATAAGCAAACTAATGAATCTACTTTAGCCTTGCACATTCCCACTCACCAAGGGTCTACCTAGATCTGACCTTTCTCACCCATCACTCGGCCCCAAGACTCAAGGGCTTAGTACTATTTGCTGTGCCTTATTCTTCCATGCCAGACCTAAAATCACAGTGTAACCCAAAAAGGCAATCCAAACTGTAGAACCAAGAGAGATTTTGCCTTCTAGAGTTCTTTAATACTTTGGATATACATATTTCAGGCATAAAGAAGAGAAAGGACCTCAGAGAAAGACTACTTGGGAGCACAGGGATGCAGCTTAAAGAAACTCAATCCTAGAGTAGTTTGACAGGTAGGGATCTTGGAACAGAGTCTATGAGTATATATCAGTGCATCTGAGGTCAGGAAGAATAACTAAAAACTGTGTTCACAGTGGCTGGATAGTAAATAAACAGAGAACTAAAAATTTAATCTCAATTTTACCTAATTACCATTTAACACCCATAAATGGTGTTTGTTTTATTTCAAATTTTATTAGATAACATTAAACTCTATTTGTGCCCTTAAATCTCAGGTTTTGTTGATTATACAAATGTCATTAAACTGATTTTTTTTTAATTTGTTAGACAGTACAGGATCATACTAACTCAAATATAGTCAGTTAACAATCATATAGCATTTATGTGTCAGACACTGTACTGAGTGCTTTTCAGAGACTAACTCTTTTAACCTTCACAATCCTATAAAATAGGTACTATTATTAACCCCACTTTACAAATTTGGAAGCAGTTAAGCAACTTGCCTAAGGTCACACAGCTAACAGATGATGGAACTGTGATTTGAATTCAGGTAATATGGCTGGCTGCAGAGCCCTATGTTCTTAATCACGACGTCATATTTACTATTCTGTGGTGACTAGCTTATTCTCTATTCTTAAAAATACAAATAAAAAATGGGTCTCAAATACAGCAGTATTTTAAACAGTGTTTATTAATAGGATTAAGAAAGTCTATGGGATGCCTAGGTGGCTCAGTAGGTTAAGCATCTGACTCAATTTTGACTCAGGTCATGATCTCAACAGTTCATGAGTTTGAGCCCTGTGCTGGACTCCACACTAACAGTGTGAAGCTTCCTTGGGATTCTGTCTCCCTCTCTCTCTGTTCCTCCTCTGCTTGCTCTCTCTCTCAAAATAAATGAATAAATGTCTAAAAAAATAATAAAAAGGAGGGGGAAGGAAGTCTAATGATTTATCAAGGGAAACAACATAACTCCTTACCTGAGCATTCTGAAAATCAGAAATACTTATTTATCTGAGATGCTAGTAGATGAAGTTGGGGGATGGAGTATAAGAGGGAAAATATATTTTATTAAATCTAAGATGCCACTGATTGAAAACATCATTATTTAACATGCCACTGACAAAAAAAATCTGCCAAACTATAATACAATGTTATTTTAAAACATAACTTAAATAAAAAGTAAGCAAATGTATAACTAAGTCAGTGAACTAGTCACTTATCAAGGAAACTTCAATATATGGTTGCTTAACAAATGAAACCGTGTAAAAGAAAATTAGTATTTTCTTGAAATCTGCTATATCATTCTGGTAATATACATATGTAGAAGAAATTACAGACTTGAAAACTTGAAGACTAAGGTTTAAATTGTGGTTGTAGAGAACTTCAAGACTACATGAGGAATTGGTTTACCAACCACACGCGAAGACCAGGGTACATGTATTAGTTAGCTGGGGCTACCATAACAAAACACCACACACTGGATGGCTTGCAGAGCAAAAATTTAATTGATTCACAGTCTTTGAGGCTGGAAGTCCAAGACCAAGGTGGCAACAGATTTGGTTTCTCCTACCACTTCTATCCTTGTCTTGCAGACAGCTGTCTTCTCACAATACCTTCACATGACTTTTATCTCTGGTGTCTCTCTCTCTTCTTATAAGGACACAGGTCATATTGGATTAATGCCCTACTCTTATGATCTCATTTAACTTTAATTATCTCTTTAAAGGCCCTATCTCCAAATACAGTCATATTAGGGGTTAGGGCTTGAGGGGGAAAGGATAAAATTCAGTCTTTAGCAATATACAAGAGCTAATCTGGTGAAACCCACTCCTAGAATACAAAATATCATTTCTGTTATAGGAAGCTACTGTTGAGGTAATAGTACTCAGTATGAAGTCATTTATACATTAGGATCAACAGAAAAAAAATAAGAATAGCTCTTCATTTGAGACTAAAATAAATTACTCCGGGATTTTAAAAAATTGTTTAAGGCTCAAGAAAGTTTCCTTACCTCTGCTTCTTGCTATACTCTCATACAAGAATCAATTCACATTTTATATATTACAAAGGCAAATCTTGCTTTCAGATACTTAAGAATACTCTATTTCTTAAGAATCAGAATCAGTATTTACCTTTGATTCACTAGCACCTTACAAACTGTCTGGCCTATAGTAGCCATTTAATAAATATCAGAGAGCAGAGGCACCTGGATGGCTCAGTTGGTTGAGCTCCTAACTCTTGATTTTGGCTCAGGTCATGATCTCAGGGTTTGTGGGACTGAGCCCCATGTCAGACTCCATGCCAAGCATGGAGGCTGCTTAAGATTTTCTCTCTCTCTCTCTCTCTCTCTCTCTCTCTGTCTCTCCTTCTGCTCCTCTCCCTACACATGTTCTCATAAATAAATAGGGGTGCCTGGGTGGTTCAGTCGGTTAAGTGTCTGACTCTTGATTTGGACTCAGGTCTTGATTTGGGCTCAAGATCTAGTGGTTCAGGAGTTCAAGCTTCACATTGCACTCTGCACTGACAACATGGATCCTGCTTGGATTTCTCTCTCTCTCCCTCTCTCTCTCTCTCTTTCTCTGCCTCTCCCAGCTTCCAGTTTGTTCTCTCTCTCTCTCTCTCCCCCCCGCCCCCGTGTGTGTGTGTGTCTCTCTCTCTAATAAGTAAATAAATAAATAAATGTCAGAGTGGGGGATAGTGGAGGGAGAGAAAGAAGAAATAATTTGACAGTTTAGGTAGGATATAGCATTCTTAACTCTTAGCAGCTTTCAGTTTGGTACTCCATAGATTACTTGAACCAAAATACTTAATATTCAAAGAAGGTATAAAAATACATACAGCAAATTTAAGGTCTAACACAGGCTTCAGCTGATTCTTAGCTTCATGTCAAAACTCACAGAAGTAGGAAACAAGAAAATCTTATGAACAAAATGTCAGCTTCCGGTGAGTGAGCATTTAAATTTTATCTGAAAGCAGAAAACACAGTTTAAAAGACTTTTCAAAGCTTATGGGGTCTATTTAATTGCCAGTAAGTCTACTAGTGAAGTTTCTGAACTGGTTTTTGGGTTTTTTTGTTGTTTTTTTTTTTTAATGTTTTATTATTTTTGATACAGAGAGAGATAGAGCATGAGAGGGGGAGGGCAGAGAGAGAGGGAAACACAGAATCCGAAGCAGGCCCCAGGCTCTGAGTTAGCTGTCAGCACAGAGCCCGATGTGGGGCTTGAACCCATGAATATGAGATCTAACCTGAGCCGAAGTCGGAGGATCAACCAACTGAGCCACCCAGGCAACCCTGAACTGGTTTTTGAAGCCTGCTGACTCTGCCATTGTAACAGGAAACTTCTACAAAATGTTATCTGCTTTGTCCCTCCGCCAACAAAAGTGCTCATAAAACACTGCATTTATACATATAATATAATGCCTATTCTAAACCCTGGATATTCAGAAATCATCCACTGAACAAGTCATCAGCTCATTCACAGTTTATCTCATAGCTACAGTCTACAAGGGGAAAAATGGGGGCACAGGGTAGGCTAGAGACTGGGGTAAAGAAATGGGTTTTTTTTTTTAATTTATTTCCAAGCTAGTTAAAATATAGTGTAGCTGGTTACCTGCTATTTTTCAACTGCCAAGGAGTATCAGAATTTATGTACAAACCAAAAATAAAGCAGTATCTAAATGTTTGGTTGGTGTCTTAACCGTAACAGATACATGAACAAAGGTGGACCATTTTTAGTTTACTATTTGTGTCCATGCTTCTCCATAAATTTAGACAATATGAAAGCAAATAGAAATAACACTACTTTGATTTGACACATCTGAATCAATGAACATTAACACATAATAGTTGTTTAGAAAGGAAAACATTCCTTCAGTATAAATGTGCTTATTATGTGGTTTCTTGTCTTTGTAATTGAAATTTAAGATTTGTTTAAATTGCCAAAATCTCATATCATTGAGTTTTAGTTTATTTTAAAAGGATCCAAAGTTCTTGATCTCATATGTCAGAAGAACCGAACAAAACTTTTATAATGAGAGAGAAAACAAAATGCCTACAGAAAATGGTAAGTTCATTTTGTCTTAATTCTGACATTTACTGAAAAATGCTCTTGTGTAGCATACTTTTCAAAGCCTTTCAAAGAATGATAATAATATGCTTTTCCTATTACACAGTTCAGATCAAATTATATGCCTAACAATTACAAACATGAAGTATTCATTTACATACCTTCTTTCAGTGTTCAGAACACATTTTCTATAGTCCAAATCACTTATGTGAAAGATTTAAATAGGTCACTAGATAATAAAAATTCCATTTATCCTTAGTTGTTTTATTATTCCCTTTATCAAAATACTTTTAATATTAACTTTATTTTTGAGACAGAGACAGAGCACGAGTGGGGGAGGGGACAAAAGGGAGAGAGACACAGAATCCAGGAGCAGGCTCCAGGCTCTGAGCTGTCAGCACGGAGCTTCAGGGCTTGAACTCACAAACCCAAGATCATTGCCTGAGCTAAAGTCAGTGGTTAACTGACTGAGCCACCCAGGTGCCCCTTATCAAAATACTTTCTGAGCCATATTCTGAAATATCAATATCCTCATTATCTCAACTATAGTGTTGCTTCGTATGATTTGAAAGCCCACAGAGCCAGACCAATATTAATCTGCTTTACTGCATTTAAAAGACACAGCCCCTTTCACTACCAAGTCCAATTAGAAACAAGAGGGTTGAAGTCAGGTATCTGTCTGCTACCACATAACCTTAAACTAGTCCCTCTAACTCCTTTGTCCCAGTCTCAACCATAAAAGGACCATTCTTATATAACCACATCTACTGATGTTCAAATGAAATTATATTTATTAATACACTTCATAAAATGTTACTTGTTACACAATCTAATGGATACATCATTTCTTCAAATATTTATATGCAACACACTGTGTTAGCAAATGGGGACTGAGAAATAAAACAAATAATCCCTCTCCTCATGGAACACAGATTCTGGTAGGAAAATAATTAATATATTTAATCTCTGTTTTCTTCCACTAAAAATGAAAATGAAGAAATGTTAAAAAGGTATTAGCACATAATGATTTAAAAAATGAGGCAACAGAAAGAGAGATAACAGCTAAATCTTGGATTAGGGAAAGCAGATGGACAATTGATTAAGCAGAGCAGATAAAGCTGAAATCTACCTATCAATCATCAATAAAAGGAAAAAGTATACCAAGGAATTGAAGAAAATCTTTAAGAACTACAAGTATTAGAAATCCCCTGAAGGCAAGGGGGAGGGTTGGCCAAAAACAAAGAGGAATGCTAAAAATTCTATGTAAGAGAAGTTAGAGGACAACCCACTCCCTACCCTCCTCAGTCAAGCAACGATCTTCTTTCCACAGACAAGGCTTCCTCCCCACAAATACTGAACCAGAGGTGCCTGACTGAGACATCAATAACAGTGAAGGGTGGAGGTGAGGAATGAATCACATCACACTGATGTAAGGACTGATCATACCTTCGTATAAAATAGTGTCATTTAAAAGTAAGTGTCACTTTATAGTGTCATTTAAAAATAAAATAGTGTCACTTTCAGTGTCCTTTCACCACATGGATCTCAAAACATTAAAATGAAAAAAAGTATAACATTCCCCATATTTTCAGATTTATTCAACTTGCTAAATACAGTATTTAAAATGATCCTTGTTCACCAAAAGGCCATATTTTTCTATCAAAATAATATATTCATTACGTTCAAGTTTATATATAGAGAGAAAATGGACAAAAGGAATTATTTTTAGAGATTAGATAACCATCCTATCAAGGATGCTTTAGGCAGTAAAAAGCTAATCAATACAATTTTAAATAATACACAAATGACTACATAGTTATTTTAACATACATTAGAAAAAATATTGCTAGTATACTGAATCTGTATAATTTTACAGATATCACTGCTTAGCCAAGGCTAAATTTAACTTTGCAGAAATGGCAGCAATATGTAAACACCTAAACTTTGAGGCAACACTACTGCAGAGAAAATTACTAAATAGAATGGTAAAGTTAAAGCAAGATAAAATTCCATCAAACTGCAAGGATTCCTTCTAATCTGATTCTAAAAACACTTTTAGTAGGGGCACCTGGCTGGCTCAGTATATGGAGCATGCGACTCTTAAGTTCAACCCCCCTCTATACGTTGGGTATAGAGATTACGTAAAAACAAAAATCCTTTAAAAAAAAATTTTAATAGACATATTTTAGGAAGCAAATGTTTTCTGGATCTATACTGACATAATGTATACTGACCAAAAAAGGGGATGCTTTTGCAGAGATATTTTCCTATGATTGCATATAACATTAGACAAATCTATTCTCTGAGCTACAGTAATTTAAAGTTTTGAAACAGAATAACACCTTAATGAAGAATTAAGGAAGCACTTAGAAGAGGTAGAAGAGAATTAGAGATTAGATTAATAGAAACTATCATTTATTGAATTCTACTATGTATTTACATAATAAAAACAGGCAGTCTTTACAAAACTCCCTTTTACAGATTAAAAATCTAAGACTCAGAGATTAAATAATATAGCCATGGTCCATGGTGCAGGGAAGAGGGGGAGATGAAGGAGAAAAACTGAGATGTAAGGGAAAAATTATTTGATAACCAACTAAGTATCACAATTAAATTCCCAATATAGTTCTTTAACATTCCTAACATCCAAAAAAAAAATCCTTATAAAAATCCATAAAGTAAATGACTACAAACTATTTGCAAACAAAATGGCCAATAAATTAGATTTACTGCATTCAACATTCCTAGGAAATATTATCCCCAGAAAAACCTTCAACTTTATATAATGGATCATCATGTTCATCTTAATCTAGCTGAGGATTGAATTACACTGCTAGTTCACCCGACTAAAAGTCATAGCAAAAAGAATGCCCAAAACTTAAATTAACATTTTTAAAGTACACAAAGTGAGAAGTTGAGCAGCACAACAAAACAACAACAAAACTTGGCTATATGCTTAATATTCCTATGACCTATGTCCTTAAAATATTAAAAGATACTTAGCAGTTAAATTCTCTAAGTTTTCAGATATCCTCCCATATTTGCATTATCATAAAAAGTAGTAATTTTGTGACACTGAAGGAAGACTGCTATTCATACTTTTAAAATGTGCTTTTAATTTTTCTGACTACTAAAGGCTATAATAATGTCACTTGGAAAGCAGAAGGCTGAGTGAGCATCTGAGGGTAAAAAGGAATGTTTTCACAGGCACAGTTGGTAAATACCACTGGATCTAGATGAACATTCTTCCCTAACTGGAAGCCAATCACAATTTAACTTTAAAAATCTCTTTGTTACATGGAGCAATGGGAGATCATATTAGCTCAATTATCTCTTGACATAAAACACAAGGGTTCAACTAATACTTTAAACATTAGCAACATCCGTTCCATTTTACTGTGTTTCCAAGTTAAGCCATACCCAGATTTAAGATTTAACTAAACTAGGGGCCCCTGAGTGGCTCAGTCAGTTGAGCATCCAACTTCAGCTCAGGTCATGATCTTGGGGTTGATGGGTTCGAGCCCTGAGTTGGCCTTGTGCTGACAGCTCGGAGCCTGGAGCCTGCTTCAGATTCTGTGTCTCCCTCTCTCTCTGCCCCTCCCCTGATCACACTCTGTCTCTCTCTGTCTCTGTGTGTGTGTGTCTCTCTCTCAAAAATAAACATTTAAAAAAAATTTTTTTAAAGGAAAGATTTAACTAGTCAACAGGCCTAGATGTCAGTTCTCTAGTTTGGGTACTACAAAAAGCTGATTTTTATACTCCATACTTTCCATTTCCATTGTACAAACATTCGATTTGTAAGCTACAATTCAATTGCTCTAAGGAAAGAACTTGAGGCTCTCAATACAAAACCTAACGTCATAGCAATCATTCATTGTATTATAAAGCTGAATAAGGCCAGTATGACGGGAAGAAATAATTCTACCCAATTCTAAAGTAATAAATCCACAATCAGTAAATCTACCTGGATATTGGAGTAAATGCTCTTGAACAGAAAGAACTAGGTCCCCAGGAGATGCATTAAGTATAACCATATAAAATAAATACAAATTTTAAAAATAAACAAAATATTACATTTCTGAAATTTAAAGTATTTTTCTTTCTTCTGATTTATATTTTTACTCTAAGTGACTACACAGGCAATATACCATAAATATGAACAAGCAATTCAGAAAATACAAACACCCGGTTAAGTAAACATGTATGATCACAAAGAAAAGCAAATTACAACCAAAAGAAGTGGTTAAAGAAATTGCTGCACACAATTTCCATCTGAAGCTTTCTCTTACAAGTCTGAATCCTTAAAACCTGACCTTCCTCTTCCATATCTTGCTCAATCTCTCAATATAGATGCCTCGCTCGACTGGTATCTCAGCTTGCATCTGGCCAGAGGATCAGGCTATTCTCACCTCCAGGCTGGACCAGGAAAACAAAGACTCAAGTAACAATGAGAAAAGCAAGGAGGAAAGAAATAGTCCCAAGACTTAAATCTTAGTCCCTCTCCTGTGGATTTCTGAACCACTGTTCATAGTTGTAAAACAATAGAAAGGACTGATATGATCAGTATTTAAAATCTATGCTATAAAAAAGGAGGAAGCAACCTAAGACATGTGACTGATGAATGGATGAACAAAAAATGGTATGTAAATATTATATATACATAATATACACACACACATATATAAACGAAAGTGGTGTGTATATATGTATGTGTACACACACACACACACACACACACACACAGCCTTAATAGGGAAATTATGACACATGATACAATATGGATAAGCCTTTGAAGAAATTACGCTAAATGAAATAAGCTAGTAACAAAAGGACAGATATAGTATGATTCCACTTCTATGAGGCACCCAAAGCAATCAAATTCATAGATAATAATTAAAATGATGGTTACAAGGAGTGGGAGGCAGGGAAGAAGGGAAAATGGGGAATTATTGTTCAATGGAGTTTCAGTTTGGGAAGATGATAAAGTAGCTCCACAGCAATGTAAATGTATTTAATACCACTGAACTGTACACTTTAAGACAGTTAGAATGGTAAATTTTATGTTATGTTTATTTTACCACAACAAAAAAAGGGGGGAGGAGAAGGATAAAAACAATTAAGCTCACAACTACAAAGACCCTGAAAGACTTTTCAAAAGCATTAGTGGAATTTAAATATTTACCTAAGTAACACAAGGATCTTCATTGGCTAGATATACCTCTTAAATCAGACTACAACCTGAATAATGTGAGGATTTGAGCTGATTAAGGCTTTCAATACAAGTTATTTAAATCTTTCATATGGAAAAAGCTTCAGATCTGTGATTCTATGGAGAATGTCATTTCAAAAGCTCTTTCGAAAGAGATCAAAATCAAAAGACGATAAAAATATGGACCATCATGCACTTACTTCATTTCCAACCTCTATATTAACATTTTCCTGAAATATATTTGCAAAGAATGCATATTCTGCAGCAAATCTTTTCATCAATCACCATGTGAAAACCTTTGGCAGGGACACTGTGCATTCCTGGGAGGATTTAAATTAGTTTGTGACAGACTGAAACCTAGCTTAAACGCAAAGAATTGGGATTTAGGATTTGACAAAGAGTTTCTTTTCTGAAGAACTTAAAATGTTCTATCATGAGTTTTCATATTTATGTTCTCCATCATTAGTAAAGAAAATAACATAGAATTTCAATTAAAATTATCTTTTGGTAGTTTTCTACACATTACTGTGCATTACTACACAATACTTTATCTGTCCAAATATAGTTCTTCTATACTTGAAATCACATTCCTATTTTTAGCAAAAAAGGAATAAATTAAAAAATTCCAATGATAGGAAATCCTATGTCAATTGCATCATTTAAAAACTCTTAACTCACCTACTTTTAAACAAAAGCTCTCTACTAGAAAGCAGCATAATTTTCTTAAGTGGTACAATTTCAATCTCCTTAAATGCTTCATGTGAATTGATATCAGTGCTTATTAAAAATAAATCCATCCTTTTATTTCACATTCTTGGGGGTTTTCTTAATGTTCTCTTGATAAATAACTTTCGTTATAAACAACAAAAGCTCATATAATTCTGCAACATCTAGTTTACACCCCAAAACTGAAATTGCTCTAAAGCATTCTTATTTGTACTGTGGTAAATTACAGAATATCAAATACTACTAGAGGTGTTATCTGAATGATATGAAATCTTTCCTATAAGAGCCAAACCTTCATATCAGCTTAACATAAGTAGTCAACATGTTATAACAGCTGCTGTAAACCTGAGAGAACAAGATGAAAAGATTAACAAAAATGAACTGACAGTGTTTCAAGAACAGAAGGGGGAAAACCAAAAGTTCCTTGTTAAGAATATCCCAGTCCTGTGACTCAGGGAAAGAGTATCCTATTGGCACAACAATGATTAGAAAAATGGATAAAGTCTACCCATAATGGCAGCACCCACCATTTCCATGAATAATGTTTGCTTAAATATGACTGCACTTAAAAATTTATCTTAATTACAAATAATGTTCCATTAAGCACCAGCAAAGTGTTGCAGGGGGAGGGGGGTCAGGAAAACGTGGACTAGTTAATCCACTGGTTATAATATTATATATGGTAACAATAACAACAAGGTAGTCTCTGTGATGGATATATTAAAATGAGGGAGTACACTCCCATGTAACAGACAAAGCTCTGCATCAATTCTAAGACAATGACTCAAATGATAGCCCTCTTGTGCCTCTGTATAACGTGCTTCTCCTTCCCATAAATCAACTGACCAAGGAAGGCTCCGGGAGAGTTTCCTTCCCCTCTTAACATGGAAAACTGCTCAAAAGCCTAATTTTAATGGTGTTTAATGATCACATGGAAAGGGCAAATATCACTTGGGTAATGGAGACTGCCTGCACTTAAATGCCCTTTCTTCTTTTCTGTAACAATCAAGGAATCCTTACAACTTGTGAAGTATTACTACAGTACTCTGAGAAAAAAAACTAAGGAAGTAGAAGGAAGTCTGTTTTTATTAAAGTCATTTCACATCTCTGTTAGTTTTCTAATGCATTTAAGCTTGCTGAAAGTATGCAGATCACAGGCCTCGCCCCAGATTCTTTCAACAAAATCTGTATTTTACAAAAGCCACAGGTAACCTGTCCACACATTAAAGTCTGATGTGTGCTGGTCTACAACGGCTACATCTGCCAACCTGACATCCCCAGTTAGCCCAGGCCTAATTACATACCACCACTCTCCTAACCTTTTTAAGCTTTAGAATGAAGTGTGAAAGCAACTCAAAATCTGAATACAAACAGACACTTTCTCCAGTAGCAGACTAAAATGAGACAGAACTTCAATGAAAGTATAGGTTCTTCTTCCTGGCTCTTCCTAGGATCCTCTTGCGAGTGTCACAAAAATACTGATGCCCAGGACCCACACTACAGGATTAAATACAGAGCAACAGTCCCCTAGGTGACTTTAACATAACAGCTAAGAAGGATAACCAATAAACTGGAGCCTGGCTTCTCACACTTTCATTTACCTATCATTTGTGGATCAGTAAATCTGAATTGAGGCCTGAGACACTGCAGTTTCAAGAAGATTCTGAGAAAGAACAGCTTGGCCTCTGTCCATGTTGTGTAACAACTCAAGAACAGGTTTTCAAAACCAGAGATTTCGAGTTTTTGCTCTCCTTTTTCTCAACAGTCAAGTGGGACCATGGATGATCTCCAATTCAAAATATTCACACTTGTGTCAGACACTATTTTAGAAAAAGCACTATAAAAATTAATACAATACATAAAATTGCTACCCTAATGGAGTATTTCATCTAATACATGAAAGAGACAACCAATTAAAATAGTGCTGATGGAGACACCTAACCCAGACTTGGGAGGATGGAAAAAGATTTAAGTAGCGTCTGACAGAAATGAGCACATTTAGGATGGAATTCCTTCAGGGTCAGAGGATAGTGCATGCTCAAGGTGAGAAAGAGCACATCACACTTGAGGAATCCAGTATTCAGTATGTCTAAAGTCCAGAATGTGAAGGACGGAGATTCTGAGATGAGACTGAAGGGGCAAAGTAAGCAAAGGCTGAAACATGAAGCGTCATGTAAACTAAGAGTCTAGACTTTGCCTAACTCCTTTTCCCACAGAAAAATCATACAAATATTCAATTTGTGTTTTGAAATCTAGCTCTGACTATAGGATGGGGAACAAACTGGAGGAAGATAAACTTAATTAGAAGCTACGACACTGATCCAACTTCAGTGATACTGGTGGCTTGAGCTACTGTAGTAATAATGAGGATGGGAAGAAAGTAGATGAATCTGGGTGATATCCAGGGACTAAAGTTGACAACATGTGGTAAATAAATGGATGTGTTATGGAGCTTATGCAAGAAAAGAAGGAGCATTCATATCAATGACTTGGAAAAACTAGGTAGATGGTCATACTACCAACAAGTTAGGGAACACAAGAAAAATAAAATTCAGCAAGAAAAGATTACAAATTTTAAGGGAAAAAAGCAGAAATATTTAATAGGCAGACTGGCACAAGTCTCAACCTCAAGAGGAAAATAGATACTGGAAATACAGAGTCATAAATTAACAGCGATGAGATCGACTTCTAGCCAAGAAGGGAGTAACAAAAACCAGATTTACCTTTCTGCCTGAAAAAAGAACAACAAAAAAACAGATCAAACATATGAAATAATGGTTTTCAGACAATGAACATAAGGCAGCACACAATAATAACCCCTGAGAGAAAACAAACAAGGTGAGCTGTACAATTACTGCTTGGTTTCCAGACTGCAGCCCGGTGAAGAAGAACCCGGGCAGAGCCCAGCAATCTCCTTGAATTGAAGAAATGGATGTGGGAGTCCTGGAAGATCAAAGTGAACTCTTAAGAGGAGAGAAAGGCACAGAAATCTTCAAAGATTTCTCTCTAGATTTAAGCTAGTACTGATCTTGCGAGCATCTGAGGAAGCACCCTAAGGCTGAGGAGAAAACCATCTGTGAAGATTAGAGGGAACAAATCTCAACAAAGCTCAAACAGGCAACACCACTGTGCTGAAGGAAGCCAGATTTAAAAAAAGAGTACATACTGTATGATTACATGTATATGAAATCCTGGAAAATACTAAGAAATCTATTGTGACAGAAAATATCAGTGGTTTCCCTGGAAAGGGGAAAAATTACAAAAGTGTAATGGGTAAACTTTTGGGAGTGATGGAAGTGTTCAGTATCTTAATTGCAGTGATGGTTTCATGGGTATATATGGTATATACAAATGTCAAAATTTGTCGGGAGCCTGGGTGGCTCAGTCAGTTAAGCATCCAACTTTGCTCAGGTCATGATCTCATGGTTCATTAAGTTCAAGTCCCACATTAGGCTCCTCACTCACAGTGCGGTGAATTTTCTCTCTCTCTCTCTCTCCCCCTCCCTCTGCCCCTCCCTCACTCTTTCTCTTGAGCTTGCACATTCTCTCTCAAAAATAAATACCTTTTAAAAAATGTAAAAATTTGTCCATACTTTACACTTCAAATTTATGTGGTTTACCATGTGTTTATTATATCTCAATATTTATTTTAAATTATCAGCATATATATAGACACTGAACCTACGGGGGTAGCTGAGATTGGTGAGGAATCATACACAGATTCAGAAGATCTAGGATAGGACCATAAAGAATATCAACATTTAAAGACGCTATAAAACAAAGAGATTGAGAAGGAGTGTCCAGAAAATAAAGGAGAAATATGGAGAGTATGGCATCGCTGAAACAAAAGAAAAAGAGTTCTCTCTCAGGGAGGCTCTTAAGAAAAGAGGAATCTATAATGTCAAATGTACGGTAAGGTCCAAGAAAAGTTCAATGTGCAAAAGGAAGGACGATTATGAGGTAGGCAACATGGTGTACGAGAAAGAGCACCAAGATAAACATTCTTTATGCAACAATTTATCATTTTAATGAGAAAGACTAAGAAATACAGTGAAATTTTTATTTTAGGTCTAACAGTTACGAAAAACCATGAACCCTACATGCCAACAGATTGTTACCTCTGGTACTAGCACCCTCTTAACTAATACGCTATATGCAATATAAACAACAGTAATTAATTGTCCGTAATTGAGTCTTTAAAGGAAGTTAAATCAGAATCAAGCTAGGAGTTATTAGTGCATATTCTCATTAAGTATGAGGAAAAATCCAACTTGCAGGTCTATCTTCCCATCTAAATTTAATAGGAAACTAAATACTTGAAATTCTTCCAGTTTTTCTTTTTTAATGAGTAATAGGGTTATTTATGTTCTTCCTATCAACCAACAAACCAAGGAGAACAAGTTTTTTTGCCTCATGTTAAAAATTTATGTTTTCATACAGAAGGCACATCATCAGTACACATAAGAATTTAATTCAGTAAATTAAAGTTAGTGAACAGTCTTTAAAACAAATGCAGATTTATCTATATCACTGAAATTCCAAGAGAATAAACTAGCCATCCTTCAAAGTAAATACCAGAAAGTAATTATGCTTTATTGCTCCTTTTAAATGTTTACAGAGATTCAACTTACTAAATGAAAATGTTATAAAATAGGTTCTATTAGTGTCTTGTATCTTTATTTTTTAGTTTCTTGACTCTGAACATATATATGTATACATATATTTATGGATATGTTTTTTTTTTTTAATCTAAACTCAAGCTACTAATATCTAGAAGATTTTGGAGCAAGACCATTTTAGATACTGGATAAAATAAGCCAATACAGAAGGCCAAATACACCATAGGCATTCACAAACAGGATTTATTTGTTCTTGTCTTTAAAAACACTGCCCTTGCTCCCCACCTCATTTTAGTAGCATCATCTCCATCTGTACAGTAGTAACACATGACTGGAGAAAACCCACTAGTTCAAATATTGTCCAGACCAACTGATCCCTAAATAAGATTAAAGTGTTAAAAAATTTTTCCACAGCAAATTCCATTTTACAACTATGCACATTTGTATCTATGGTCACTCAGAACATTTATTGCATTCCTATGTAACTATAAGAGACAAATAAGCTAATAATAGCTTGAGATTACACATCAATTTAAAAGCTTGCCGAAGATAAAGAACATCAAAGTTTTAAAAAAATTTTTTTACTATAGTATTTAAAAAGGTTTTTTTCTGTGGCCCATCCTGTTTCCTTTTTTTCTATTATGGTATTAAACACAAGAAAATATTTGGGTTTAAAAGACTACATACTCCCCAAACACAGGGTTACAAACTGCTCAAAAGTAGAGAGGTTAGGGGCATCCAGTTGCTCAACTGGTTGAATGTCCGTCTCTTTGATTTCGGCTCACGTCACGATCTCAGGGTTCCTGATTTCAAGCCCTGCGTTCAAACTCTGTCAGCACAGAGCCTGCTTAGGATTCTCTTCTCTCCCTCTTTCTCCCCCTCCCCCAATGCATGCTGTCTGTCTCTCTCTCTCACACACACACATACACACAATATATAAACTTTAAAAGTAGAGAGGTTAAGAGATAGATAGGGGAGAGATCTGGAAAAAAATTCTTATTAGCCAAGTATTTTATTAAACAAAGTTGCAAAAGATAAAGTAAAAACAATATGCTAGGTGCACCTGGGTGGCTCAGTCAGTTAGGCGGCCAACTTCGGCTCAGGTCCGTGAGTTTGTGCCCCGCGTAGGGCTCTGCGCTGAGAGCTCAAAGCGTGGAGCCCGCTTCAGATTCTGTCTTCCTCTCTCTGCCCCTCCCCTGCTTGCTCTCGGTCTCTTTCTCAAAAAGAATAAGCATTTTAAAAAAACTTTTTTTAATGCTGAAAACAGTATATTCCTCATTACGTTTAGTGCTAGGCCCATGTTAACAGTTCAGAAGATATAACTAGCCTTGAAAAGGCATTAAAAAGCAACTACCACAGACATATGAGTTATAAATACAGGTACGTGGAGCCTGCAATCACCTACAGTGAGCAGCCCAAAGTCTCTGATGAATTTACCCTGGTCAGGAATATCAGGGAAAATGAGGTGATGGAAACCGGAAACAGCACAGATAAAATGCCTTTTCCTAAGGTAAACTTCAAAGTGGCATGGACAGGAATCTGGTTCTTTCCTGATTAGCTCAACATGTTAAAAGGCATAGAATGAAAGTACACAGTTATTAAGTACCACAAGACAATTCAAGATGACAGAGACAGAAATAAGCAGCAGAAGTGCTAAGAGAAAGCACTGAGAAAAAGAGAAAAGAAGGAGAGGAGAATGAAAGAAGCAAAGCTTGGAAAGTATTTCCTGGGGATAACCTTCATACACACACCAGCGCCATCACCTCTCAAGATAAGAATACTTGTGTCTGTCCTATACTTTCATAATAACCCAAAGGTTTGCAGGCTCTGTCTATCATTATTAGTATCCAGCGAACTTGCTAAAACCTAGGTCCAAGGTGAAGTGCAAGAATCTGAATTTCTAAGAAGAACCTAAGTGATGAGGCTGCCAGACACAGAAACACACTTTAAGAAGCACTGCTCCTTACTTACTTTGTATATAATGCTCATCCTACTCATGACCACTTATTTAATATCTGTCATCTGGGAAGGGAGAGACTGTTAAATCCGTCTCTGTTAACCTATTACCCAGCACAACAGGTGATATATCACAGTCTCCAAATAGTATTCAACAAATAAAGACCACTGTGAAAAACTGGAATGCACATAGAACAGAAGTAAATGGGGGGGGGTGATGAATTAAAAAGAGAAATGAAAAGTATAGAGATGTAAAAAACAAAACCACAATATAAATTTACAAGTATTTACAAGAACTGCCCAAGTCTACTGAGAATGGCAGCAAAGGAAACTAGACACTAATCTAATTTCATAGGGAGGTCATAAGTCAGAGAAATATGTGCGACAATGAGGCAGAAAAAGCAAAAAAGTTAGAAGGAAAAAAATCAAAGAGCATTTGATGTCACTGAAAAGGTCATATTTTATGGTGCCTTGGTGGCTCAGTCAGGTGAGCATTCAACTCGTGAATGTTGTGATCTCACAGTTTGTGAGTTCGAACTCAGTGTGGGGCTTTCTGGTGTCAGCACAGAGCCCACTTCAGATCCTTTGTTTCACCCTCCACCCCTGCCTCTTTCTGCCCCTCCTCCATGCTCGGTCTCTCTCTCAAAAATAAACATAAAAAAATGATATTTTAAAATGGAAAGAGTGGTAAATTAAATTCAAGTGGAGAAGAGAATTTGTTATGGATATATTGCTATATCTGTGATCCCAATCATCACTGCTAAAATTCATTAAATACCTGAGTTACACACTACGTTAAGCAGTTAGTTATATTTAATCAACCACTCCGAACAGCTGTTCTCTACATTTTACAGATAAGAAAACTAGACTGTAAGTGATGAAATCATTTGCCTTTAGAGTCAGAAGGACCTAGGCTTGAATCCCCAGAATGGCCCTGGGCAAATATGTTAGCCTTTTAACCTCTTGCTTAATTGTTATTCTTTCCATTAAGTCAGTTTTTTGTTACAGATGTTTTGTTTTATTTTTAACTTACCATTTAATGAATACCATGTGTGCTAAATAACATGGTGGTCAAAAGCAGCAAGGTGTAAACTCAATGAACTGAATCTGCCTGGGTTTACATTCCAGACAAAATCTATTTTTTCACTTCTAAAATGAGTATAATAATAATACCACCAACCACTAGAGTTTAGAAGAGTGTATAGCAAGAAGAGTGTATAGTAATAAGAGTGTATAGGATCTATTATTATAATCATTGCCATTATTACTATTAATTCGCATTTCTACAGAAATGAAAATTAGTCTTATAAGTACTTAAAAACTGAAGACAAAAAGAGAGTAGAACCTGGTATCTGTAATTAACTGCATCTATTTAAGAATTTGTTGAATTTGGTTATTTTATCTATAATCAAAGTGCTATTAAATTGTTTTGTAAGTTACAGTTTACAAACCTTAGAGAATTGAGTCTTCTCGTTTATAGGAAAAGATTTTGTCTATGTGAGAAAACTAAGGCCAAAAGAGGGTAGGACCTGGGGTGTATAATTAGCTGTATCTACTTGATACAGCTTTTCCTTGATTAATCTTGAGGAAAAAATTTTGTGTGAGATTGGTGGGTGAGGACACTGTGCAACAAAATTAACTTCTAAATAAGAATAGAAAGGGAATATACAAGAGAAAGGGCAGAAGAAAACAACACCTTCTCTTGTAACGTCCAGAACTCATAAAATAGGCCCTTGAGATATACTTGATCTATTTCTACTTTCTTAGATGCTGTATTTCTCATTTTAGGGTACATATACCCTTCCGAGAAATACACCAAGACACCCTGGTATGCAGAGTACCTATAGTACAAATATATTTAAAGATGCAGGGCAGAGGGTGCATAGGGAAGAGACTTCAAAAAACCGGACAATCATACCAGTGTAACTTGGGCCACCTGACAGACACGGGCCCATATCCTCTCCTGCCCAGGAGTCATTTGGTGGCAGTTTGAGAAACACTGATTTATATAACTATCAGTACTACATTTTTAAATCTTTTTCAACAAGTACGAAAAAAGGTCAGTATGATCAAATCTAATAATGAATGTACATTTTCTTCAAAATGTCAAGACATATCCACATGAATTAGTATTAATGTCCTCTTCACTTTTAAACAACTGTGACTTACCTATTGAAGAAAGGGCTTGTGTAACAAATAGTTGTTTTCCTCTCCAAAGTCATTTTTATAATTAACATTTACAAAAGATTTTCTACCACTGTATTTCTAGAATACCTATGCATTGTGATTGCCAAGCAATTTAAAGAGAAAAGATTTGTGTTCATCTTTTCATAAAATTATAGGATTCATTATCTAGGTTTACATCTTTACTTCTGTACAGTTTTTTCAACCACTGACAAATACTAAAATATTAAAAGTTGAATGTTTCAATTGTGATTTTACCAATCCCCAGATCCATGCTGTCCAATGGAAATAAACTGTAAGTCATGCATGTAATTTTAAACATTCTAGTAGCCACTTTAAAAACAAGTCAAAACAAACAGGTAAAATTAATTTTATAATTAAAATTATAATATATTTCATTTAATCCAATAGCCAAAAGTATAATTTTAATATGTAATGCATGTAAAATACTTAATATTTTAATGTTAATGTTTTCATAATTATATATTGTATTTTTTTCAAACAGTCTTCAAAACCAGGGTTTATTTTATACTTCCAGCAAATCTCAACTCAGACTAGTCACATTTCAGGTTCCCAGTAGCCACCTGTGATAGTGACTATCACTCTAGATAGAGAAACCCTATCTGCTGACACAAAAAAGTTTCAGCGACCTGAAGGCTACAATTCCTGACATTCATGCCTACCTAATCTGCCTAAGGAATTAAAAGAGAAGACCTTTAACTCTCTGTCCTTTCACTGTATTATCAGAGTAAAACTGTGAAATTGACTGCAAAAAGATATAATTCAACAAATTAAATACAAAAAGCATAAACCTCTGCACTAGCAAAATTAAAAAGTATATCAACAATCCAGAAATCAAAAAAGACCATGTGGTGAAAGTGAAAATTCATTGAGTACCTACTGTGTCTAATATTAATGTATAAAAACATAAATATAAGTATCAGTTAGTGATTCTCAAACATGGCTAGAATTTAAACACGGGCAAAACGACTTCAAAATTAGGAAACTCCACTAAGTTTTTTGCTGGTACCATGTTCTTTGTTTCATAAATCCAATGACTTTCCTTTCAGTAACTGCCAATACTTCCTCCACTTTTATGCCACACCACGTCCCCTGGCAGAGAGACACACAGTCTCTACTGCAGCCCCTTCCTTCCGCCCTCAAGGCAGGTACACAGAACTTTTCTTTAAAACACATTAATTCTTTCCGTAAGAATTTCTTAAATCCTTTACCATGTTTGTGTGTATTGTGAAACCTTTAAGAGAGCAATGCAACACAAATAAAATTCCATATTTATTTAATTACCACAACTTTTCTCTTCCTCCTGGACAAGACCCCACACCCCACCTCACCCCACCCCTTGACTCCATTAACTAAAGATGACCAGTGCTCAGTCCTCAGAATTTTGCTCTTTTATATGTAAGCTACCTCCCTAGATGATCTATCTAGTCTTATATGGTTTAAACAAAAGAGACCATTAGTTCTCAAAGTGTAAAGCTCCCCAGAATAAAATTAGCATGGGGACATGTCAAAATTGCAAATTCTTGGGCACCAATCCAGACCTATCGAATCAGGTGGACTCCAGCAATGTGTATTAGAACAAGCCCTCTAAGAGATGCTGACGTGTGCTAAAGTTTGAGAACCACTGCCATCCAGACTGAGTAGCTCCAAATTGTTTATCTCTAGGCCAGACCACTTCTCTGAAATACAGACTCAGCATATTTAGTAGGATAGTCAAAAATCCATCTTACTGCATTTTTTAAAAGATAGAATCAAATAAACTAGAGAATTTACATAAACAGTAAATAGATACCTACAATTAAGAAAAAAATCTGCCCTTAAGAACTTCTGTTTGTCCCTCAACCATAATATTTCTCACTAGAACACTTACTAACAAAAGATTTCAAATTCACTACAGCATTTATTATCAGCCTTGAAGGAAAGAATCTCTGGAGATATCCATACCTATTTGTTGGTAAAAGAATATCTCTGGAAGGCACACAGAAAATAACAGTGGTTATCTGTATATACCATTTAAAATTTTGTCATGGGCATGTATTATTATTTTTTCATGGACATTAAAAATCAATACATTTTGGGGACCTGGGTGGCTCAGTCGGTTAAGCATCCGACTTCGGGTCAAGTCATGATCTCATGGTCTGTGAGTTCTAACTCCACATCAGGCTCTATGCTGACAGCTTCAGATTCCGTCTCCCTATCTCTCTGCCCCTCAGTTGGCTGAGGGTCGACTTCATCTCAGATCATGATTTCACAATTCAGTGAGTTTGAGCCCCACATCGGGCTCTCTGCGTCAGAGTGGAGACTGCTTCAGATCCTCTGTTCCCCTTTCTCTCTGGCCCTCCCCCACTTGTGCTCTCTCTCAAAAATAAACATTTTCTTCAAGCTTATATTAGTAACATTTTAATTTAAAGGCCTATTAGGGGCACCTGGGTGGTTCAGTTGGTTGAGTATCCAACTCTTGACTTTAGCTCAGGTTATAAGCCCAGGATCATGGGATAGAGGCCTGGGTTGAGCTCTGCCCTGAGTGTAGAATCTGCTTCAAATTCCCTCCCTCTTCCTCTGCCCCCTTCCTCACTCACTCTCTTTCTAACATTAAGCAATAAATGAAGACACAGTAAACTGAGAAACTGTTAACTACAAAGATTGATTTTGGCTTTGCATCATATGTGCATTAAACCAAAGGCCCATTTCCTCACCATGTTCCCATTATCCCTATAAAAATGTCAGTAAGAATCTATGAAAAGCCCATCTGTTTATCAGTAAAAGATAATCAGTTAGGGTCATACCTTAAGCAGGGCTCAGAGACTGTAGGGTTCAGAGAATTATATTATCAGAGGGTTATGGCCTGGTTAATCACACTCAAGAAGTAAAATGGGAAAGAAAAAGTAAAAAAGAACAGTACTTCAAACAAATGTCACCACTCAAAAGAAAAAATAATGATAGAAAACATTCTCAAATTGAAATCACTAAGTTGTATACCTAAAACTAATATAATACTTTATGTCAACTATAGTTTATAAAAATAACTAAAAAAATTTTTAAAGTTCTCTGTATAAGTAAATTATGTATACATGTGTTTGTAAAAAAAAAAAAAAGAATTCTCAAGCTAAAAAACCATCTTCTCAAAAAAGTACTATTGGAATGCAGGAAATGTTACCTGAATTGCAGAAAAATGTTAGTAAGTATAGTAGAGCTCATATGATCCAGACACTCAGGATAAAAATCATTTGTAGGAATACTTCACATTTAACAAAATAATTTTTACGGATAACCTCTCATTTGACTCTCACAAAAACCCTAGTAAGTGAGCTGTGATATCAGAATGACTAGATTGATTTACTCTAATGAACACAGTCATACAGCCACAGAAAAGTGAAATATTTTAGTCTTTAACCTGTGACTTTCTACTGTATCTCCATATGGGAAATCTAGATAGTCTGGGATTAATGATCTCTTGCTTCCTTCATATCCTCTTTCTGACCCATTCAGCAATGCACTCCACTGCCAGAACTATAGTTCAGTTCAGCTTGCTTCCCTCTACAACGTTAAAAGCATCATTTACACATAAAGGCCAAAGTAAGAGCCTAGCTCTTTTGAATCCAGAGTAAGAAATAAACAGAGACTTAAACCAAATCACATAAAGTCCTTTTAAGCATCTGCAAATGGTAATAAAATGTTATCCATTCCAATCAGGCCTATTCCTAGAGAACAGAAGACTGTAATAAATATAGAACTAGCTCTAAAATGTGAGTCAACATTTAAAACCATAAGAGAGAGAGGAAAAATGGGCAGGATACACAAGAATCTCAGCAGATCTCCATATATCATGTGAAATACAGAGTAAGTGACAACTCTGGTCCTCACATTATCAATTATCTCTCATCATTAATTTAACATTAAGCATTAAGATTTATTTTTAGTATTTATCCTTCATATTAATTATTAATAATTACTGAATATTGTTAATTATTAATACTGTTAATTAAGAAGGATGGATGTGGGAGTGAGGTAAACCTGAATTTAAATCCTGACACCACTAGTTACTAGCTGTGCAAAACTGGGCATGGGCACAAGTGGCCCTTTAGAAAAATGGAGATTCACTCACCCGTCTTTGTGTCAGGATTAAATAAATTAAAACTGCTTATCCAGCAATCCCTATCAAAATAACAACAGCATTTTTCACAGAGCTAGAACAACCCTAAAACTTGTATGAAACCAGAAAAGCCCCTGAATAGCCAAAACAATCCTGAAAAAGAAAACCAAAGCCAGAGGTATCACAATTCCAGACTACAAGCTATATTACAAAGCTGTAATCATCAAGACAGTATGGTACCAGTACAAAAACAGAAACATAGATCAATGGAACACAAAAAAGAATCCAGAAGTGGACCCACAAACATATGGCCAACTAATCTTTGACAAAGCAGAAAAGAATATCTAATGGGAAAAAAGTCCCTTCACCAAAGAGTGTTGGGAAAACTGGACAGTGGCATGCAGAAGAATGAACCTGGACCACTTTCTTAAACCATACACAAAAATAAATTCAAAACGGATGAAAGACCTAAATGTGAGACAGGAAATCATCAAAATCCTAGAGGAGAAAACAGGCAACAACCTTTTAACCTTGGCCACAGCAACTTCTTACTAGACATGTTTCCAGAGGCAAGAGAAACAAAAGCAAAATTAAACTATTGGGACACCTCATTAAGATAAAAAGCTTCTGCATCATGAAGAAAACAATAAGCAAAACTAAAAGGCAACCAAATGGCACAGGAGAAGATATTTGCAAATGACATAATCAGATAAAGGGTTAGTATCCAAAAGCTATAAAGAACTTCACAAACAACGCAAAAAACAAAAACAAAAACAAAAACAAAAACCCAAATAACCCAGTGAAGAAATGGCCAAAAGACATGAAGAGACACTTTTCCAAAGACATCCAGATGGCTAACACATGAAAAAATGCTCAACATCACTCATCATCAGGGAAATACAAATCAAAACCACAACGATACACCACCTCACACCTGTCAAAATGGCTAAAACTAACAACTCGGGCAACAACAGATGTTGGCGAGGATGCAGAGAAAAAAAAAGAACCCTTTTGCACTGCTGATGGGAATGCAAACTGGTCCAGCCACTCTAGAAAAAAGTATGGAGGTTTCCCAAATATTAAAAAAAAATTAAAAATTGAACTACCCTACCACCCAGCAACTGCACTACTAGGTATTTATCCAAAGGATAAAGGAATGCTGATTCAAAGAGCACATGCACCCCAAAATTTATAGCAGCACTATCAACAACAGCCAAAACACGGAAAGAACTCAAATGTCCATCGACTGATAAATGGATAAAGGTGTGGTACATACATACAATGGAATATTACTCATCGATCAACAAAGAATGAAATCTTGTCATTTGTCACAACATGAATGGAACTAGAATGTATTATGCTAAGCAAAATAAGTCAGAGAAAGACAAGTATCACATGATTCCACTCAAACGTGGAATTTATGATACATAACAGATGAACAGAAAGGAAGCAAAAATGAGATAAAAACAGAGAGGGAAACAAACTATAACAGACTCTTAAATACAAAGAGCAAAATGAGGGTTGCTGGAGGGGTGCTGGGTGGAGGAAAGAGCTAAACAGTGATAGGCATTAAGGAGGACACTTGGCACCTGGGTGTCTCAAGTAATTAAGTGTCCAACTCTTGGTTTAGGCTCAGGTCATGATTTCACAGTTCATGGGTTGGAGCCCTGCATTTGACTCTGCACTGACAGCACCAGAACCTGCTTGAGATTCTCTCCCTCTCTCTCTGCTCCTCCCCTAACTCACGCTTGCGCTGTCTCTCAAAAGAAATAAACTTAAAAACAAAAAAATAGAACTATTCTATAACCCAGCAATCACACTACTAGATATTTACTCAAAGGATATAAAGGTTAAAAAAAAAAAAAAAAAAGGATACAAAGGTACTGATCTGAAGGGGCACATGCACCTCAATAGTTAAAGCAGCATTATCAACAGTCAAACTATGGAGAGAGCCCAAATGTCTACCGACTGATGAATGGATAAAGAAGATGTGAGAATAAAGAATATTACTTAGTCATCAAAAAGGATGAAATCTTGCTATTTGCAACTACATGGATGGGGCTTGAGTGTATTATGCTAAGGAAAATAAGTTAGAGAAAGACAAATACCATATGATTTCATTCATATGTGGAATTTATAAAAAACAAAATAGATGGACATAGGGGAAGGAAGAATAATAAGACAGGGAGGCAAAACATAAGAGACTATTAACTACAGAAAGCAAACTGATGGTTGCTGGAGGGGAAGGTGGGTGGAGAATGGGCCAAATGGGTGACGAATATTAAGGAGGACACTTGTGATGAGCACTGGGTATTATATGTAAGTGATGAATCACTAAATTCTATTCCTGAAATCATTATTATACTATATGTTAACTTGAATTTACATTTTTAAAAATTGAAAGAAAGGAGGAAAAGTGCTATCCAAAGTGCCATGTAACAGCTCCTAGTTTAGTACTTACAATGACAACGTAGTATCACTTTTTATTTCCTTATCAGTGATTAGCATTTTTAAAATATCATTTTCTAAATGCTTCTTTACTCCACCTTCATATGGCAAATACCAAGAGTTTAGTAACTACAAAAAATCTAGGAAAAAGTGGAACTTTTTAAAGGAAAAAAAGAAAAGAAAAAGAAACCAGACTTGAATTGAGTGATCTGTTTTAGTTAACATGAAGCTATTAATAAATTATGTAAATCAATGTTTCTCACAGGTACTGTCAGTTTTTCACATGTATAGTTGATGGTCCACTTTCATCAGAGTAACCTGGTGAAGATCTTTAAAATAACAGATTTCATAGGTCCTATCCTAGATTTACCATCACCCTTAGCAATTCTATGGCAACTGAAGTTTAGTAACATTTATTTTAAACAGCCTCATATGAACTGATACAGCAAATTAAAAGAGAAATAAGTTATACTTATTACATGCAGTGGTTTACTACCATTCCAATTAACTTAAGAATAATATGATTAAGCTATATGTTCATAATGTAATAAACGGACAAAAATAAATCCAACTCCACAGCGTATACAAAATACACATTCTGGGAAAAGATCTAAGTGTTGACAAATACGAAACTGTCAAAGGGAACAATAGCTCACGTCTTAGTCCCTCTGGGCTGCTATGATAAAATATCATAGACTAAGTGGTTTATAAGCAAAGAAACTTATTTCTCACAGTTCTGTTCACTGGGAAATCCAAGATCAAGGTGCTGGCAGACTGGTTGTCTGAGGAGAGCCCACTTCCTGCATCACACACAGGTATCTCTGCTCTCCTCACAAGGTCAAAGAGGTGAGGGAGCTTACTGGAACCTCTTTTATAAGGGCACTAATCCCATTAAAGAAGGCAGAGCCTTCATGACCTAATCATCTCCCAAAGACACCACCTCCAAATACCATCACCTCCAAATACCATCACAAATGAATTTGGGGAAAAAACATGTAGTCTGTAGCAGCTTACAATAAAGTGGTCCATTTTACCTTCTAACCAAAAAAAATGCCCATCAAAAATAAACAGACATAGTGAGAAATTTGCTATTTACCTACTTTTCATAAGTGATAATTTTCCTAAGAGTTGTGCAAAACAAATCTCCTTAAAATAGTCACCAGAACCTACCACTTCAAGGGTTGAAGAGCAATTAGCAATTTTTAGGTGAGTTTTCATTACTCAAAATGATTTGGAGATAGAAAGAGGATGAGAATGATCCCCTTCTTTACTACATCTCAGCAAAACCCTCCTTCAATAAATAAAAAATAAAATACACATACAGACACACACACACATAAACACTCAAAAAGGAAGTTTCTCTACTGTCTTGAGAGTCCTCTCTAAATGTTGGCACTGTATGATAAAGTTGTGCTTTTAGATTATTAATTACCGAGAACTATCATTACCAAGTTTACCATTAGATTTACTTGAACATGGCCTGAATGTATATTTTTGTTCATTTTGTTTCTGATTTGGGACCTATTAATTCTTTTTATAGAAAGTCCATGTTTTATATTTTTTTTAAGATTTTATTTTTAAGTAATCTCTACACTCAACATGGAGCCAAAACTCAAACCCCCAAATTCCCGAGTCATATGATCCACTGACTGAGCTAGCCAGGCACTCCATAAAGCTGATGTTTTAAATGTAACATTAAAGATGAAATCCTAAATGTGATACCAAATTATTTTTTTTGACACCAAATTATTTCAAGTTCAGACTAAACATCTGTTCCTTAAAGCTCTGAATTTTATACTTTAGAAAAAAAGAATGGGAACAGAAAACATACTAATAATATGCGTAAATATAGTCAATATGCATCTACTACTTACTTAAGTAAACTGAAAATTTTTTACCTTTGTAATGAAATGTTCAGCCACTGCATTCATCATTTACAACTAGACAACCCCTCTTTAATTTTCAGGAAGAAGAGGCAGTTCAGCACATACTTTTCCAAAAATATTGATATTTGAAGGTTCAACTTTGATATAGATCTCCAGTAAATTAAAACGGGGCACCTGGGTGGCTGTTGGTTAAGCGTCTGACTTTGGAGCAGGTCATGATATCGCAGTTTGTAAGTTCAAGCCCAGTGTCAGGCTCTGTGCTGATAGCTGCAGCCTGGCGCCTGCTTCAGATTCTGTGTCTCCCTCTCTCTGCCCCTCCCCTGCTTATGCTCTGTCTCTCTCAAAATAAATAAATAAATAAATAAATAAATAAATAAATAAATAAATAAACCATAATAATAATAATAATAATAATAATAAACAGATTAAAACAATGAAAGAAAAGATTTAATTTTCCAAACTGAGATATGTTTCCATGGAATGAAGGTGGCTATTCCTAGGATTCCCCAAAATAAGGTATTTTTCAAAGAAATTTTACAAATGTAAAAAATATTTAATTTTAAAATTGCTCTTACAATCTACAAATACATAACTAAAACGGATACCTTCAAATTACAGCTAGGCATTAAGTTCTACTCTCTAAAATAATTTTCATCAGTCCAAAAACAACAAGAGAATAAGTCTAACTGGAAAAGATTTATTTTGCTGACAGATTATTCTGGGTGGTTCAGCTTCCTTACATCCTCCAACTCACATCCTTCTCACTTCTAACCCACATTAAATAGCAATTTAAACTGCCAAATATTTGAAGATCTATAGATAGCTGGCTCAATAAACTTGTCTCAACATATTTCTATTGTATTGTAAAAATTCCAAAAGTGAATTAAAATAAAAATTGTTAAGTACAGGAAAATTGATTCCATATTTCATGTCAAGTATATACAAGTAAGGAATTAAGATGACCTCCCCTTTTTCATTTGTGTTTAAGAAGAAGAATTAAAATTTTATTATGCCTAATTAATCTATTGCTTACACTGCACTGACATACAACTCCTCCCTCCAGACTTCATTCCATTCCAAGTTTTAGTCTCTGGGTTTTATCATTTATGACAGCTTACAACTCCCAGTCTTGCTTCAAGACTGCTCAAACTTTGGAAGCAATTCTGGAAGTAGATTACACAGTTCAGTTTTCTAAAATCAAACTGCACCAAAACTTAACATCCCATAACAGAACCTCTATTTTTCCTTCTATGGAGTTAACAGTAATATATCTCACAATACCCAAGAGCTTTAAACTATTCACAGACATTATCTTGTTAATCTTTACAATATTTCTATAAGGTAGCAGATAGGTAAAAGCATCAGATAACCTGGAAGCTTCCAATCCTTTTAAACTTCTCAAGCAGTTTCTTAAACATTATAATGTTATTTGATATACTACTAAAATAAGCAACCTGTAAGATACAAACTGTATCTTAATAATTTAAGAAGGCAACTCAAATGTATTAGCAAAGGGCTTCCTTTCCCTTGTAGGAATCTAACTAAAAGTGGTTTAAAATAACAGAGGGGTTTGTGGTCCCCTTTCTCATCCCCACATGGTAAAACAAATGCAATAAAGCATCCATCTCCCCAAAGAGAAAGAATCAATCATTTAACCTACCTTATTTGTACAAACCATATCTCAAGGTAACTAAATAGTTGGTAAAAGTTATCTTTATAAAATACTCCAGCTAATAAATTATAAGAAAATGACTAAATTAGAATATCAGCATTTTGCAATCGCTAATCAAGTGGATCCTGACCAGGAGTCCCCAAAGCATGATCTGGGTACCCCTATGGATCCCTAAAATGCTTTCAGAGGATCTGCAATGTCAAAACTATTTAATATAATACTAAAATGTTACCAGGGTGCCTGGGTGGCTCAAACTGTTAAGCATCGGACTTCGGCTGAGGTCATGGAGTTCGTGAGTTCAAGTCCCGCATCAGCTGACAGCTGACAGCTCAGAGCCTGGAGCCTGCTTCAGATTCTGTGTCTCCCCCTCTCTCTGAGCCACCCTGCTCGCACTGTCTCTCTCTGTCTCTCAAAAAATAAATTAAAAAACATTAAAAAATTAAAAAAATAAAATAAACTTTTTTTTTGACATTTATTCACTTTTAAGAGAGAGAGAGAGAGAGAGAGAGAGAGCGAGAGAGAGAATGAGCAGGGGAAGGGCAGAGAGAGAGGGAGACACAGAATCTGAAGCAGGCTCCAGGCTCTGAGCTATCAGCACAGAACACGGCGCAGGGCTCAAACCCACAAACCATGAGATCATGACCTTAGCCAAAATTGAAAGCTTAACCGACTGAGCCACCCAAATGCACCTAAATAAACTTTTTAAATAAATAAATAAAAATCTAACAATTTATAGGTAATACAGGGTGCAAAGCTTTACAATAAACACCCCCATGAGGATGCATTCAGCAAAATTCAGACTGCAGTAAACACTACAGGACAATTACTTTATTCAATGAATAAATTGCCAAAGACAGAGAATGTAAAGATTAAAGAGAGACAAAGCAACCCACTGCAGTATATACACCTTATTTAAGCAAAATATAAAAACATATAGACAATTTTGGAAATGTGAACAATGGATATTTGATATTAAAGAATTATTATTACATGTAATGGTAATATTGTGGCTATCATTTAAGAGTCTTTACCTTTTATAAACCTATACTATTTACAAATGAAATGACAGAATTCAAGGACAGTCTCAAAATAATGAGGGCCAGGGGAAATGAAAATTATTGAACATGGATAGCTATGGATGTCTATAGGGATCATTATATTTTGTTTACCTTAGTTCTTTTAATTTTTCTCTAATAAAAGTTGTTGTTTCAAGTTAGGAGAAAATTTATTTCCATAGGCAAATTCAATCATTTACTCTTAAACCAAAGGGTATTATAACCAATGTTTCCTCTCCTTAAGCTGCTTGGTAGTATTTCATCTTCACAAGGCAGCCCTGAGCAATCTCTCTTTGGTTATTCCTCACCTTATTTCTGAACTCTTTAACTCCAAGTATTAAAAAAAAAAAACAACTGAGAAAGAATAATTATAAAGAAAGAGATCAGGACAAGTTGGGGACTTAACACTAGGAGAAAATGGTCTCTTCCCAATAAAAAAAATACCAGCATGCTTACACACAGGTACTTATTATCCATTACAGCCAACAAATGAAGGAAAAGTTCAAATCAGAGCCAGGGAAAGGAAGGAATGAGTCATTTTAAAATAATTTCATTCCTGTTTTTTTCTTTTTTTTTTTTACTTTATAAAGTTTCATATTTTTTTAACATATGCAATTATTTTCCATCATTTACAATACAATAGTTACAATGACACTCCAAACAGAAAAGCAAAGTATAAAATCAAAACACCAACTTCTGTTTTATGTAATTAGACTTATACAGAAATTAGAAGGTT
>NC_043709.1:37447091-37459395 GCF_006229205.1 Suricata suricatta | reverse complement strand
CAGTTCTTTGCACATTTAACCAATTTTGTCACAAATCTGTCCTGAAAAGATACCTGGTCTTTCTGATAATCCAGAAAAGATTCCATTTTTGAAAGGGTCAAGGGGAAAGTTGAAGGGCAGATGTGTTTGTTGTTGATGACATTAAAGTTTTCTTAGGTTAGGGATGTCCTTCGACTTTCTAGTTTCTATCAGTGTCCTGCGTTGGATCTATAATTTCCATATTATTTATGTATATTCTCTTTTGAGGCTAACAAATTGTTTCCGTTTATTAGGCATCATGCAGAGTATTCCTTCCTTTTGTTTCTTTTTTTCACCTATTTTTTCAATGTGATATCTGGTCTTAGCTGTTGAAAAATCCTCTTTATCTAGTGCATTTTATTTGGCAGCTACACTTCCATTGATCAATCCATGACCAACTTGGCAATGCATTTTGAACTTCTATTATGTGCCCCACATGGTGTTAGACATTGTGGGGGAAATAATAGAAGGAAAAACATCATCTCTGTCTACAGAAAGCCTAATAGTTTGTAGGAGATTGCTTGGAGATGGAGAAATTTTAGAGAAACATAAATAGTATATAATCCGGAGCAGAGCAGCACCTGGCTGGCTCACTTGGTGGAATATGTGGCTCTTGATATCAGAGTCGTGAGTTCAAGCCTCACATTGGGTGTAGAGATTGCTTAAATAAATAAATTATTTAAAAATCAAGAGCAAAGACTGAAAACCTTCTAGCTAAGTGGTCTCATTCCTGATCTCCAGCGATCCTGATGCTGCAGGGTGCAGGTGATACCCAGAAATCTGCATTTTATCAAGATTTCTCGGATATTCTCCAGTCGGGGGTCCCTAAACCATATTTCAGAAAGCAGTGGGCTAAAAGTGGGGAGAAACATAAGGGCTGGGAATGACCAGAGAAGGTTTGATAGGAATCAGGAAGGGTGAGCTAAATTTGGAGAAGAGGGGTTTTAGAAAAGGGCTACTGGGGGGGGATGAGAATGGGATATGTTACAATGATTGGCTAGCTATTCGCCAAATAAGTTTTCTTTAATTCCTAGTCAGATGATCTACATTTCCTAGCCTCCACACAAGGAAATATGGCCATTTAACTGAATTCTGGCCAATGGAATGTGGGTAGACTTTTAATATTGGCCCATAAAATTATCCCATATGATCTAGTATTTATGTTCTCCCTTCTACATGTTCGATGTTGATGCCTTAAATCAATGGAATTGATGTAGTAAAGCTGGCAGAGCCTTCACCAGTGTGGATCCACTGTGACCATCCCTCTACCATAAGGAACTCCATTTTGAGGGCGCCTAGGTGTCTCAATTGGTTAAGTGTCTGATCAACTTCAGTTCAGGTCATGCTCTCATGGCTTGAGAGTTCAAGGCCAGAGTCAGGCTCTGTGCTGGCAGCTCAGAGCCTGGAGCCTGCTTCGGATTCTGTGTCTCCCTCTCTCTCTGCCCCTACCCTACTCGTGCTCTCTCTCTCACTCAAAAATAAAAAACATTAATTTTTTTTTAAAAAAACCCTAACATCCACTCTGGACTACTTCACCTGAGTAAGACTTTTATTGTGTTAAGCTACTGAGATTTCAGTGTTTATCTACTAAAGCTTCCAGTATAAACTTAATATTTAAGGGGACCATGCTGACCAAGACTGAAGCCACAATACTCTGATTCGCAAGAGTCTAGCAGGAAAAGAGACATAGTCCACTAAGAAGATAGCCTCATAGTCACTTGAGTGAGAACTGGGGAAGATAAAACGTGGTTCAGAACCCGAGGCTAGGAGGAGAGGGAGACCCCTCCATGGAGAGCTGCACAGAGCAGTGGAGAGCCAAGGGGAAGAGAAAGGGGCTGAAAACACTTATAGAGTTGTCTCTAGAGAAGAGAAAAACCTCGGCCAAGACAAAGTAGGGATTCTATCATCCTCTCTATAGTCACATGGTATGGGGAGAGAGATCCTTTCTCTCTAGCTGGGGCGCTTTCCTTGGGCTCACCGCCCCAATCCCAGGTGGCACCAAGAGAAACTGCTCCCCTACTTACCCTACTAGATCCCTGGATAGGAAACCGACCACCTGTGGGAGTACATTTCAGGAGGTATCAGTACAGTGCTTGGACTAGGATCTGGAAAATGAGGCGGGGTTTGGAAAATACAACTTGGTCAACCCATGGCACAGGAAGATGGGACCCAAAAGAGTGGCTTGCAATGCTTGTTTTGAGAAGGGGTGTGGTGTGGCCATTCTTCTACCCGCAACCTCCAAGGCTAAGCCTCAGAGAAGCAGCCCCCTAGGCCTACCCTTAGCCCTTCCACGCTGCCTTTATTTTCTTTTCCCCTTTTCCCCCTTGGAGTCTGGGAAAGAGGGACATTGATGCACTGCCATGATTACATCATTTCTTGAATTCCAGATATAGTTTCTTTTATCTCATTCTTATCTCTCCCCTTCGCTGGTTTTAAGCCTTAAGAAATTGAAGACACAAAGAAATAGAAAAGCATTCCATGCTCATGGATTGGAAGAATAAACATTGTTAAAATTTCAATATTACTCACAGCAATCTACATATTCAATGCAATCCCAATCATAATGGCACCAGCATTCTTCTCAGAGCTAGAAAAAATTATCCTAATGGAAAATGGATCCACAAAAGACCCCGAAGAGCCAAAGTCATATTGAAGAAAAAAACAAAAATGGTAGGCATCACAATCCCAGACTTTAGCCTCTACTACAAGGCTTTATCGTTAAGACAGTATGGTATTGGCACAAAAACAAACACATAGACCAATGGATTAGAATAGAGAACCCAGAATTGGACCCACAAATGTATAGCCAATTAATCTTTGACAAAACAGGAAAGAGTATCCATTGGAAAAATGACAGTCTCTTTAACAGATGATGCTGGGAGAACTGGACAGCAGCATGCAAAAGAATGAAACTAGAACACATTCCTACACCATACACAAAAATAACTTGAAATTGGATGAAGGACCTGAATGTGAAACAGGAAACCATCAAAACCCAAGAGGAGAAAGCAGGGAACAGCCTCTTTGACCTCAACTGTAGCAATTTCCTTCACGACACATCTTCAATGGCAAGGGAATTAAGAAAAATGAACTATTGGGACCATATCAAGATAAAAAGCTTCATCATGGCAAAGGAAATTATCAATGAAACTATTAGGCAACCGATGGAATGGCAAAAGATATTTGCAAATAAAATACAGATAAAGGGTTAGTATCTAAAATCTTCAAGGAACTGACCAAACTCCACGCCTGAAAAACAAATAATCCAGTGAAGAAATGGGCAGAAGACATGGATAGACCCTTCTCCAAAGAGGACATCCAGATGGCAAAGAGATACATAAAATGATGCTCAGCCTCACTCATCATAAGGGAAATACAAATCAAAACCACACTGAGATACCAGCCCTTTGTCCGATATGTCATTTGCAAACATCTTTTCCCATTCTGTCAGTTGCCTCTTAGTTTTACTGATTGTTTCCTTCGCTATGCAGAAGCTTTTTTATCTTGATTGTTCACGTTTGCTCTTGATTCCCTTGGCTTTGGAGATGTGTCGAGTAAGGAATTGGAGCTGCTGAGGTCAAGGAGGCTATTTCCTGCTTTCTCCTTTAGGGTTTTGATGGTTTCCTGTCTCACATTCAAGTTCTTCATCCATTTTGAGTTTTATTTTGTGTGTGATATAAGAAACTGTCCTAGTTTTTTCTTCTGCATGTTGCTGTCCAGTTTTCCCAGCACCATCTGTTAAAGAGGCTGCCATTTTTCCATTAGATACTCTTTCCTGCTTTGTCAAAGATTAAATGGCCATATATTTGTGAGTCCAATTCTGTGGTCTCTATTCTATTCATTGGTCTAGTTTCCTGGGTTTTTTTTTTTTTTTGCCAATACCATGCTCTCTTGATGATGAAAGCTTTGTAGTAGAGGCTAAAGTCTGGGATTGTGATGCTTCCCATTTTGGTTTTCTTCTTCAATATTACTTTGGCTATTCGGGTTTTTTTTTGTGGTTCCGTACGAATTAAAAGATTTTTTTCTCTCTGAGAAGAATGCTGGTGTTATGATTGGGGTTGCATTGTGTGTAGATTGACTTGGGTCTTATTGACATTTTAACAGTATTAATTTTTGTGATTCATGAGCATTGTTTTTCCATTTATTTGTGTCTTCTTCAATTTCCATCATAAGTTTTCTATAGTTCTCATCTTACAGATCTTTTACTACTTTGACTAGGTTTATTCCTATGTATTTTTTGGGTGTTTTGTGTAATTGTGAATGGGATCAGTTTCTTGATTTTCCTTTCTTCTGCTTCATTTTTGGTGTATAAAAATGCAACCAATTTTTGTACCCTGCGACTTTGCTGCATTCATGGATCAGTTCTAGTAGGTTTCTGGCGGAGTCGATTGGGTTTTCCACGTAGATTATCATGTCATCTGTGAAAAGTGAAAATTTGACGTCATCTTTGCCAATCTGAATGCCTTTTATTTCCTTGTGTTGCCTGATTGCTGATGCTAGAACTTCCAGCACTAGGTTAAACAACAGTGGTGAGAGTTTATTTCCCTGTCGTGCTCTTGATCTCAGGGAGTAAGCTCTCAGTTTTTCCCCAATGAGGATGAGATTAGCTGTGTGCTTTTCATAAATGTCTTTTATAATGTTTAAATAATTTCCTTCTATCCCGACTTTCTCGAGGGTTTTTACTAGGAAAGAATGCTGTTTTACGTCAAATGCTTTTTCCCCTTCCATCAACAAGATCATATGGGTTTTTATCTTTTCTTTTGTTAATGTGATGTATCAAATTAATGTATTTGTGAATTTGGAACCAGCCCTATAACCCAGGAGTGAATCCCACTTGATCACGATGGATTATTCTTTTTACATGCTATTGGATTTGCTAGTATCTTGTTGAGTATTTTTGCATCCTTATTCATAAAGGATATTAGCCTCCTCTCTGTATCCCCAATCTGCGCAGTGGCTGCCTCCATTTAATTATGCACCTCATTTATAACATTTTTAATTCATCATTAACTATTTTTAAGGTCCGTAATCTTTGTAGCAATAGTGTCTCTGCTGTCTTCTATGCCTTTTTCAAGCCCAGTGATTACTTTTATGGCTGTTTTTCTAAATTCTTGATCAGTTGTGTTGCTTATATCTGTTTTGCCCAATTCTGTAACTGTCACTTCTTCCTGGAATTTTTTTTGAGGAGAGTTCTTCTGTTTTATCATTTTGGCTAGCTTTCTCTCTCTTGTATATTTTAAAAGCTGTTATGAGCTCTGCACCTGTGAGTACTGCTATATTAAAGGAGGCTCATAGACTGGACAGGACCTGTCCATTCAGGAAGTGTTATTTTAATGGTGCTCCTAGGTCGCTCTTGTGCCTTTGGTTATTTTATTTCCCTACTCATAGTGGTATTTGGGGGCTCTCCACCATGTGTACTTTGGTTCGTTTCTTGAAGTGGCCCTATAAGCCTGTCTTCTTAGTGGACTCCACCTCGTTTCTTCCTAGACTCTTGTGGTTTTGAGTCCTTTGGGTTCCGTCAGTCTTTGTTTGAGATATGGAGACGGGATGTATGTAACTCCCCATTTCTCCAGCATCTTGGGTCCGATATGAAGCAAATATTTAATGTTACTTGTTGGTTATCTTCCTAATATCTGTGTTGAACCTGTTGAAGTCATTGTGCGACCAGCTAGACTGCCAGTAAAGCTCATCACATTAGCCTCAGAAAGTAGGACATGAAAGTGGTTAGATAAGCAATTCAGAGACATACAGTGAATCCATTAAGTGAATATCTAAGACTACAGGCACTATCACATGTTGTTAGAGATAAAAGTACATTCCTGACTAAGTCCTGTCAGTCACCACGAAATTTATGCTGAAATTTCTCTTCTCTCTGGAATTTCTTCTGTAACTCATGGTTACCATTGTTAGGGAGTACTGGCAACTGACAAGAACTTTCACCGAGCCTGGCCTGTAAAGTGGTATTTTTTCCACTTTTATTCTCAAAGCTAATTATTAATATTATTGCTGTAAATAATAAGTATAAAAATACAAAATATGTGCCCAAGAAGATGCCAATAAAATGATGCTCATTGATCCATAGTAGCCATTACTTATAGATATTATTATTTTTTATGTTTTATTTATTTTTGAGAGAGGAAGAGAGCAGCTGAGTGAGAGGGAGAGAGAGAATCCAAAGCTGGGATTAGGATTCAGCACAGAGCCTGACACAGGGCTTGATCCCATGTACTCTGGGATCATGACCTGAGCCAAGATCAAGAATCAGACCCTTAATTGACTGAGCCACCCAGATGCTTCAATAGTATCATTTTTAATAGCCACATTTTCCCAGGTTAGAGATAAGCAGAGAGGTACTCAAAAAGTTCATCTCTCTTCTAGAGACTAAAGCCAGCTTAAGTATACAAGAACTCCAAAGATCTGTCCTTTGTCTTTACCTCAAGATCTATTTTTTTCTCCCACTATAGTCTTTGAGTACTTTATTGACGCTTTGCCTTTGGCTTCATTCAGGCAAAGAAATCTTGCATCTGTATTACACAAGATATATACATGTAGTTTATCTTCCATACTTTTTGCCAGGATAAAAAACGTTCTTGCCTATCTGGGGAATACAAGCAATATGCTCCAGTGTGAATACTCATTACTTGCCTGTAAGAAAAAGTTTACAGAAATTTCCCTTTGGGGGAGAATGCCATGAAGGTGTTTTTCCTCCTGCCTACTAAATTTCTTACAGATTTACCTGTCTGGGCACTACAGCATTTGCAATTCCTTTTGGAAATTCACCTGGCATAAATGCACCATGGAGGCAAATTCCTATCACAGTAAAATATTCCAAATATTTTCTCCTGAAATGAATATAGAATGGTTCCCTACTGTGGAGGGGTTCTTGAAGCAGTGTGATATACTGGTATTTGATTTGGAGAATCAGAAACTTTCAGTTCACCATTGGCCACCATGGAGTTATGGGATAAGATGAACATTCTTATTGGACTCTAAAGTATATAATAGGAAGCTTTGAGTGGGGTTGTTTTGGGCAATAAGATTTGACCTGTGATGTCAAATACGGAGTTGTATTGCCTTGCCTATGAGTACCAATATTCTTAGATCTCAGGCAGACACATCATGCCAGAAAATGTACTGGTGCCCATGGAACATGGAGCGATTTCCCAGCTGATAGCCAGGTTGGCACCTGTCCACCATTGCTTATAAAAGCGATGCCCTGAACTGCTACCTTAGTGACTATCAGGTAAGAGACCTTTTCCAATTAAGCAGTCAGTAGAGAGTTATTGCCAGGTTACTAGCATTACCTCTTTGATGTATTTTGCTATGTCGCACATGGCTGATGTCGTTGTAAGATGCCAGCCCTTTCATATAGATTTATTGATATGGATAGAACAGGCAGTAAAGTGTTCACCAGTAAACAAAGACCCAAAACTACAGCTAACCCCTAGTAAGCTAAGCTGACCTAAACCACAGACCAGAAATAATCTCTTTAATATAGACTCTGCCCCGACATCTGAATCAAGAGTGGAAATGTTAGGGCCTTAGACCCTTGTAATAATAATAACAATAATAATAATCATAGCAGCTAACTTTTATGGAGTCATTACTGTGTGACAGGCATTGGTATAAACAAGCAAATTTGATAGACTTTGCATCCAAAATAGTCAAAGTCATGGAAGCAAATAATAGAGTGGTGGTTGCCAGTTTTGGGGGATGGAGGGAAGTAGGAAGATCACCATCAAGTATAAAATTCAAAGCCAAAAGGTTGTAGAGGTCTACTGTACAATATTGTGCTTATAGATGATAATACTGTATCATACATGTAAAAAACCTATTCATAGGGTAGATGTCACATTAAGTGTTCCTATCATAATAAAATAAAATGTTTACAAGACATATATATATGTATATATATACACACATATATGTATACACACACACATATATATACATATATATATGTAAACTTGTGTAGCCATCACCCCAATCAAGAAAATGAGCATATCTGCCAGTCCCAAAATGTTTCCTCCTGATTCTGTGTAGCACCACCTCCCACCCCAGTCTTGACCCCAAGCAAACACTGATCTGTTTTTTGTCACTATACATGTTTGCATTTTATATAGTTTTATATAAATGGAATTTATATATGTATGTATGTAATTTTTCTGGCTTATTTCCCTCAACGTATGTATTTGAGATTCATTCATGCTGCTGCATTCATATTACTGTGTAGTATTCTACTACATTGGATATACCACAGATTGTGTATTCAACTGTAATTCTGTGTATACAAAGTCTTTCATTTCTTTTGAGAGAATACCTAGAAATGGTATTGGCTGGATCATATGGTAGATATATTTTTAACTTGTTAAGAAACTGCTGAGATTATGGTTTATCCATACAATAGAACCACTCAGCGATAAAATAACAATAGCAGCAGCAGCAGCAGGAGCAGCAGCAGTACTTATTGAATTCTCACTATGTTCCAAGCATTGGTACAGTAGTTCCCCCTTATCCCTGGTTTCACTTTCCACAGTTTCAGTTATCTGCAATCAACTGCAGGCCAGAAACAGATGATCCTCCTTTCCATGCATTGTCAGAAGTCAGTAATAACCTAATGCTAATGTTACAATGCCTGCATCATGCACCTTATTTCATCTCATAATTTAGGAATTTTATCATTGCGCATCATCATCACCATCATCAGAAGGGTGAGTACCTCATAATAAGATATTTTGTGAGGGTGAGAAATCATATTTACATAACGTATAAAGTATATTATTTTAATTGTTCTATTTTATTACAGTTATTGTAGTTAACAGTTAACTTATTATTCTGCCTAATTTAGAAATTAAGGTGTATCATTGGTATATATGTACAAGAAAAAACATATATAGAGCTTAGTACTATCACTGACATCCTATGGGGGTCTTGGAATGTATCCCCTGCAGATACGTGAGGATTGCTAATATAAGCAAGTAGTTATTTCTCATGAAATTCTCACTACAATGCAGTGAGGTGATACTATGATTTTCTCAGTTTATAAAGAGAAGACTGACGCACAGGGAGGTAAACTCACTTGCCAGAGTCCAAGTCCAGCAGGTCCAGGGCTATCTGAAGGATGGACGGTGTCAGCAAAAGGGAGTGAGAAAGCCTCGGCTCTTTTCTGCTCACAAGGCAAGCATCTCTGCACTGACTGGAGAATAAGGTTTATTTTTGAAAAAAAGTATGGGGTACAAAATAGAGGTGGCAATTGCCTTAGAAAATGATTTCTGATGACAAATTCTTTGATATGTAAAAATTTCCCAGAACATAGATTGGTAGAAAACTCATGCATAATTTTTATCAAGTTTTTAGCATAGCAAAGCCAAGAGTTTGTTCTTTTGTGAACAGGGGTCAATAGCCTGTTTTCTCCAGGGGAAGAAAAACAAGTTTCTTGAGAAAAGTAACATTTGCTCCTATAATCACAAAAGAAGAAACTCTTATAAGTTCCTTCAACAGTCAACCAGGCGCCTTGGGGGTCTATGCTCAAGCAAAAATTGAGTGTGGGTTGAGTGGGTGTAGACGCCAGTCACCATCTGATGGTGGGAGACCTTGCAAACCTGCCTTGCTTCAGAAATGGTTCCCAGCATTCACTTGCTCAAACATCAGTGCTAAGATTAATGATTTCCACGTATCTGCAGTCTGGCGCCAGCATCAAAGCTCTTCACCACTACATGTACTGTCTCCTTGCTGCTATCAGAGAGAAAAGTAAAAATAGTTTTTTTATGTGAAGTTTTTGGACTCATGCTTCCTTTTTCCCATATGGAAACATGCCTGGGTTTAGAAGTTTTTCAACCAATTTAGAAACACTAATAGTTAAGTTCCACCACTGACTGCTATGAGAACTCTGTAGTTCACTTGACTTCCCAAGACCCCATTTCCACACCCAAAACTGTGACTAATAATAGTCACGACACCCACCTAACTTGTGAGATGTGAAAAAAATGTTCTTTGAGAGTAGTTCATCATTTAAAATCAGTTTTTGTTGAATTTCTCTGTCTGGAGTTTGGTAAATGTCAAATATGAGACAGCAGTGGAGGTAAAACATAGCAGAGCCTTCAAGTTAAAAGAAAGTAAAGATTAATGCAAGTTCAGTCTAGAGAAAGGTGGAAAGGAAGCTGACCTCCAATATACACCAAGAGTACCTAACAAACTAGAAAGCTAACTGGCAGGTCAGGGTCAGAGGAACAAAGAGAAAGGCAAGTTTGGGAGCAAGCTGGCTTTTTCTTGTTGATCTGGGTGGATTGCCTTTTCCTGACAGAATATCACTATTAGAAGGGAGAAGTAGAGGTAGAAATCAGAGTGCATGAGCCTTTGAAAGTGTGCAATATTCACCACACAGAGAGCTGCAGACACTAAGAGGAGCTTCTGTTCTAAGGCCAAACACTCAGATGAATCACTTTTTCATGCCATAATTTTCCTACTGAGAAAATAGTCATGGCATTTGGCCCCTGTGGAAAAGGAATGGAGTCATCAAGGACCTTGGAGATGTATCATGGAATTAGAGGAATCAACTGCATTGAAAGTATTTTGTCTGACAGAAAATCACATTATATCCAGGCAGTGTTCTTAAAAGATAAGAGACTCAATAATATTCATTAAGGGAAAAATTTCTCTTTGACTCACCAAGGCATTTGGTATCCTCTATGTTTATTATAATTTTATTATAATAATAAAACAACAGATAATAATATTTTCCATTAATTTCGTGCTTATGACAGGATATGCTAGATTCTTTATACATATAGTTTCTCACTCTCACAACAATCTTATGAGATAAGAACTATTATTATCCCCATTTTCTACATGAGAAAACTGACATTGAGAGATTACTTTTCCCTTGTCATTTAGCTTTACAAACCTTCTTAGATGCTTTCCGTCCTCTATTTTTAAAAGTTTATTTATTTTGAGAGAGACAGAATGAAGGAAGGTCAGAGAGAGGAGAGAGAGAGAACCCCAAACAGGTTCTGCCCTGTCAGCACAGGGCCCGATGTGGTACTTGATTTCACCAATCATGAGATCATGACCTGAGCTGAAATCAGGAGTCTGATGCTTAACCAACTGAACGACTTAGGTGCCCCAAGTCTTTCCAACTTCTTAGAGGCTTTTCTTCCTCATAGTCATTACTACTAAGTATCTGAATTTATTTTTGTTTGCGTGTTTATTTTCTTGTTTATTATCTTTTTCTTACACCAGGATGGAAATGACATGAAGGCATAGATTTTGTTAAATTCAGCAATGTATGCCTTGCATTTAGAATAGTCCGAAGCATTAAAAAACCTATATATTTTAGAGTAGTCGGAGGCATGTAGTAGATGCTCCTTTTTCTTAGTTGAATGAATGACAAAGTGACAGAAGTGAAAATCCCATGTGTAAGCACTTCCAAAGCCTAGTATCTTTTGATTATTCCATATTGCTGTTTTCTTTCAATACTTATTTTTTCTATTTAACTAGACTAAACTTTGAAAGGCCTGACTCTTTGTTTTTTTTTATCTGTGCTCAATCTGTCCTCAGCAGTGACAGCTAAAGCAAGTAATCAGCTGAGGATTTTACTTTTAATTTAAACCTCAAACTAAACCAAACCAAAATTTTGTTTCCTTAAAGGAAAAATTCCTCTGAGAAAAAAAGAAAAAACAGGAATATGATAAATAAAAATTGACTATAATCTGCAGCATGAGAGAGTCAAATTCTAGGTAATTTTATCTATTGTGTGGGGAGGGGGAAGAGATTTAATTTTCATTCTTAGCAGCAGGTGGCAACACTTTTTTAGGCTGAAAATCTAAAGGAAATTTAGAATTCCTGGTCCAGATGCTGATCGAAAAAGAAAATTTTAAAAGCCCAAATTCTTAAGTTCACCTTTCCTGGAGAATGGCTAACTTTTTTTTTTTTTTGGAAATTTTATTTTATTTTTTTTACTTTATAAAGTTTCATATTTTTTTTAACATATGCAATTATTTTCCATCATTTACAATACAGTAGTTACAATGACACTCCAAACAGAAAAGCAAAGTATAAAATCAAAACACCAACTTCTGTTTCATGTACTTAGACTTATACAGAAATTAGAAGGTTAAGTAACAACTAGTTCATCACCTAATTTCACAGCTATCTGAAGTGGCAATCGTTATATAGCAGCTTATCTATGATACATTCAAGATAAATGATACAATTTATTACTTGTTCATAAGCTACAACACAGCCTGCTTAATACCTTTCCTTAAATTCCACCTCTATACTACAATAT